>NW_027665818.1:0-84407 GCF_963924005.1 Protomyctophum bolini
GCACTTTAAAGGCTAACCCTAGGGTTAGGACCGTGCGACCGTGTGCGGAGAGACACATATCCAAATGTCCGTCTCGACAAGCTATATAACATACTAAAAGATGGGACCGTGTCGACCTTTGTGGGAGGAGCTATCGCACTTTAAAGGCTAACCCTAGGGTTAGGAACCGTGCGACCGTGTGCGGAGAGACACATATCCAAATGTCGTCTCGACAAGCTATATAACATACTAAAAGATGGGACCGTGTCGACCTTTGTGGGAGGAGCTATCGCACTTTAAAGGCTAACCCTAGGGTTAGGAACCGTGCGACCGTGTGCGGAGAGACACATATCCAAATGTCCGTCTCGACAAGCTATATAACATACTAAAAGATGGGACCGTGTCGACCTTTGTGGAGGAGCTATCGCACTTTAAAGGCTAACCCTAGGGTTAGGAACCGTGCGACCGTGTGCGGAGAGACACATATCCAAATGTCGTCTCGACAAGCTATATAACATACTAAAAGATGGGACCGTGTCGACCTTTGTGGGAGGAGCTATCGCACTTTAAAGGCTAACCCTAGGGTTAGGAACCGTGCGACCGTGTGCGGAGAGACACATATCCAAATGTCCGTCTCGACAAGCTATATAACATACTAAAAGATGGGACCGTGTCGACCTTTGTGGGAGGAGCTATCGCACTTTAAAGGCTAACCCTAGGGTTAGGAACCGTGCGACCGTGTGCGGAGAGACACATATCCAAATGTCCGTCTCGACAAGCTATATAACATACTAAAAGATGGGACCGTGTCGACCTTTGTGGGAGGAGCTATCGCACTTTAAAGGCTAACCCTAGGGTTAGGAACCGTGCGACCGTGTGCGGAGAGACACATATCCAAATGTCCGTCTCGACAAGCTATATAACATACTAAAAGATGGGACCGTGTCGACCTTTGTGGGAGGAGCTATCGCACTTTAAAGGCTAACCCTAGGGTTAGGAACCGTGCGACCGTTGTGCGGAGAGACACATATCCAAATGTCCGTCTCGACAAGCTATATAACATACTAAAAGATGGGACCGTGTCGACCTTTGTGGGAGGAGCTATCGCACTTTAAAGGCTAACCCTAGGGTTAGGAACCGTGCGACCGTGTGCGGAGAGACACATATCCAAATGTCCGTCTCGACAAGCTATATAACATACTAAAAGATGGGACCGTGTCGACCTTTGTGGGAGGAGCTATCGCACTTTAAAGGCTAACCCTAGGGTTAGGAACCGTGCGACCGTGTGCGGAGAGACACATATCCAAATGTCCGTCTCGACAAGCTATATAACATACTAAAAGATGGGACCGTGTCGACCTTTGTGGGAGGAGCTATCGCACTTTAAAGGCTAACCCTAGGGTTAGGAACCGTGCGACCGTGTGCGGAGAGACACATATCCAAATGTCCGTCTCGACAAGCTATATAACATACTAAAAGATGGGACCGTGTCGACCTTTGTGGGAGGAGCTATCGCACTTTAAAGGCTAACCCTAGGGTTAGGAACCGTGCGACCGTGTGCGGAGAGACACATATCCAAATGTCCGTCTCGACAAGCTATATAACATACTAAAAGATGGGACCGTGTCGACCTTTGTGGGAGGAGCTATCGCACTTTAAAGGCTAACCCTAGGGTTAGGAACCGTGCGACCGTGTGCGGAGAGACACATATCCAAATGTCCGTCTCGACAAGCTATATAACATACTAAAAGATGGGACCGTGTCGACCTTTGTGGGAGGAGCTATCGCACTTTAAAGGCTAACCCTAGGGTTAGGAACCGTGCGACCGTGTGCGGAGAGACACATATCCAAATGTCCGTCTCGACAAGCTATATAACATACTAAAAGATGGGACCGTGTCGACCTTTGTGGGAGGAGCTATCGCACTTTAAAGGCTAACCCTAGGGTTAGGAACCGTGCGACCGTGTGCGGAGAGACACATATCCAAATGTCCGTCTCGACAAGCTATATAACATACTAAAAGATGGGACCGTGTCGACCTTTGTGGGAGGAGCTATCGCACTTTAAAGGCTAACCCTAGGGTTAGGAACCGTGCGACCGTGTGCGGAGAGACACATATCCAAATGTCCGTCTCGACAAGCTATATAACATACTAAAAGATGGGACCGTGTCGACCTTTGTGGGAGGAGCTATCGCACTTTAAAGGCTAACCCTAGGGTTAGGAACCGTGCGACCGTGTGCGGAGAGACACATATCCAAATGTCCGTCTCGACAAGCTATATAACATACTAAAAGATGGGACCGTGTCGACCTTTGTGGGAGGAGCTATCGCACTTTAAAGGCTAACCCTAGGGTTAGGAACCGTGCGACCGTGTGCGGAGAGACACATATCCAAATGTCCGTCTCGACAAGCTATATAACATACTAAAAGATGGGACCGTGTCGACCTTTGTGGGAGGAGCTATCGCACTTTAAAGGCTAACCCTAGGGTTAGGAACCGTGCGACCGTGTGCGGAGAGACACATATCCAAATGTCCGTCTCGACAAGCTATATAACATACTAAAAGATGGGACCGTGTCGACCTTTGTGGGAGGAGCTATCGCACTTTAAAGGCTAACCCTAGGGTTAGGAACCGTGCGACCGTGTGCGGAGAGACACATATCCAAATGTCCGTCTCGACAAGCTATATAACATACTAAAAGATGGGACCGTGTCGACCTTTGTGGGAGGAGCTATCGCACTTTAAAGGCTAACCCTAGGGTTAGGAACCGTTGCGACCGTGTGCGGAGAGACACATATCCAAATGTCCGTCTCGACAAGCTATATAACATACTAAAAGATGGGACCGTGTCGACCTTTGTGGGAGGAGCTATCGCACTTTAAGGCTAACCCTAGGGTTAGGAACCGTGCGACCGTGTGCGGAGAGACACATATCCAAATGTCCGTCTCGACAAGCTATATAACATACTAAAAGATGGGACCGTGTCGACCTTTGTGGGAGGAGCTATCGCACTTTAAAGGCTAACCCTAGGGTTAGGAACCGTGCGACCGTGTGCGGAGAGACACATATCCAAATGTCCGTCTCGACAAGCTATATAACATACTAAAAGATGGGACCGTGTCGACCTTTGTGGGAGGAGCTATCGCACTTTAAAGGCTAACCCTAGGGTTAGGAACCGTGCGACCGTGTGCGGAGAGACACATATCCAAATGTCCGTCTCGACAAGCTATATAACATACTAAAAGATGGGACCGTGTCGACCTTTGTGGGAGGAGCTATCGCACTTTAAAGGCTAACCCTAGGGTTAGGAACCGTGCGACCGTGTGCGGAGAGACACATATCCAAATGTCCGTCTCGACAAGCTATATAACATACTAAAAGATGGGACCGTGTCGACCTTTGTGGGAGGAGCTATCGCACTTTAAAGGCTAACCCTAGGGTTAGGAACCGTGCGACCGTGTGCGGAGAGACACATATCCAAATGTCCGTCTCGACAAGCTATATAACATACTAAAAGATGGGACCGTGTCGACCTTTGTGGGAGGAGCTATCGCACTTTAAAGGCTAACCCTAGGGTTAGGAACCGTGCGACCGTGTGCGGAGAGACACATATCCAAATGTCCGTCTCGACAAGCTATATAACATACTAAAAGATGGGACCGTGTCGACCTTTGTGGGAGGAGCTATCGCACTTTAAAGGCTAACCCTAGGGTTAGGAACCGTGCGACCGTGTGCGGAGAGACACATATCCAAATGTCCGTCTCGACAAGCTATATAACATACTAAAAGATGGGACCGTGTCGACCTTTGTGGGAGGAGCTATCGCACTTTAAAGGCTAACCCTAGGGTTAGGAACCGTGCGACCGTGTGCGGAGAGACACATATCCAAATGTCCGTCTCGACAAGCTATATAACATACTAAAAGATGGGACCGTGTCGACCTTTGTGGGAGGAGCTATCGCACTTTAAAGGCTAACCCTAGGGTTAGGAACCGTGCGACCGTGTGCGGAGAGACACATATCCAAATGTCCGTCTCGACAAGCTATATAACATACTAAAAGATGGGACCGTGTCGACCTTTGTGGGAGGAGCTATCGCACTTTAAAGGCTAACCCTAGGGTTAGGAACCGTGCGACCGTGTGCGGAGAGACACATATCCAAATGTCCGTCTCGACAAGCTATATAACATACTAAAAGATGGGACCGTGTCGACCTTTGTGGGAGGAGCTATCGCACTTTAAAGGCTAACCCTAGGGTTAGGAACCGTGCGACCGTGTGCGGAGAGACACATATCCAAATGTCCGTCTCGACAAGCTATATAACATACTAAAAGATGGGACCGTGTCGACCTTTGTGGAGGAGCTATCGCACTTTAAAGGCTAACCCTAGGGTTAGGAACCGTGCGACCGTGTGCGGAGAGACACATATCCAAATGTCCGTCTCGACAAGCTATATAACATACTAAAAGATGGACCGTGTCGACCTTTGTGGGAGGAGCTATCGCACTTTAAAGGCTAACCCTAGGTTAGGAACCGTGCGACCGTGTGCGGAGAGACACATATCCAAATGTCCGTCTCGACAAGCTATATAACATACTAAAAGATGGGACCGTGTCGACCTTTGTGGGAGGAGCTATCGCACTTTAAAGGCTAACCCTAGGGTTAGGAACCGTGCGACCGTGTGCGGAGAGACACATATCCAAATGTCCGTCTCGACAAGCTATATAACATACTAAAAGATGGGACCGTGTCGACCTTTGTGGGAGGAGCTATCGCACTTTAAAGGCTAACCCTAGGGTTAGGAACCGTGCGACCGTGTGCGGAGAGACACATATCCAAATGTCCGTCTCGACAAGCTATATAACATACTAAAAGATGGGACCGTGTCGACCTTTGTGGGAGGAGCTATCGCACTTTAAAGGCTAACCCTAGGGTTAGGAACCGTGCGACCGTGTGCGGAGAGACACATATCCAAATGTCCGTCTCGACAAGCTATATAACATACTAAAAGATGGGACCGTGTCGACCTTTGTGGGAGGAGCTATCGCACTTTAAAGGCTAACCCTAGGGTTAGGAACCGTGCGACCGTGTGCGGAGAGACACATATCCAAATGTCCGTCTCGACAAGCTATATAACATACTAAAAGATGGGACCGTGTCGACCTTTGTGGGAGGAGCTATCGCACTTTAAAGGCTAACCCTAGGGTTAGGAACCGTGCGACCGTGTGCGGAGAGACACATATCCAAATGTCCGTCTCGACAAGCTATATAACATACTAAAAGATGGGACCGTGTCGACCTTTGTGGAGGAGCTATCGCACTTTAAAGGCTAACCCTAGGGTTAGGAACCGTGCGACCGTGTGCGGAGAGACACATATCCAAATGTCCGTCTCGACAAGCTATATAACATACTAAAAGATGGGACCGTGTCGACCTTTGTGGGAGGAGCTATCGCACTTTAAAGGCTAACCCTAGGGTTAGGAACCGTGCGACCGTGTGCGGAGAGACACATATCCAAATGTCCGTCTCGACAAGCTATATAACATACTAAAAGATGGGACCGTGTCGACCTTTGTGGGAGGAGCTATCGCACTTTAAAGGCTAACCCTAGGGTTAGGAACCGTGCGACCGTGTGCGGAGAGACACATATCCAAATGTCCGTCTCGACAAGCTATATAACATACTAAAAGATGGGACCGTGTCGACCTTTGTGGGAGGAGCTATCGCACTTTAAAGGCTAACCCTAGGGTTAGGAACCGTGCGACCGTGTGCGGAGAGACACATATCCAAATGTCCGTCTCGACAAGCTATATAACATACTAAAAGATGGGACCGTGTCGACCTTTGTGGGAGGAGCTATCGCACTTTAAAGGCTAACCCTAGGGTTAGGAACCGTGCGACCGTGTGCGGAGAGACACATATCCAAATGTCCGTCTCGACAAGCTATATAACATACTAAAAGATGGGACCGTGTCGACCTTTGTGGGAGGAGCTATCGCACTTTAAAGGCTAACCCTAGGGTTAGGAACCGTGCGACCGTGTGCGGAGAGACACATATCCAAATGTCCGTCTCGACAAGCTATATAACATACTAAAAGATGGGACCGTGTCGACCTTTGTGGGAGGAGCTATCGCACTTTAAAGGCTAACCCTAGGGTTAGGAACCGTGCGACCGTGTGCGGAGAGACACATATCCAAATGTCCGTCTCGACAAGCTATATAACATACTAAAAGATGGGACCGTGTCGACCTTTGTGGGAGGAGCTATCGCACTTTAAAGGCTAACCCTAGGGTTAGGAACCGTGCGACCGTGTGCGGAGAGACACATATCCAAATGTCCGTCTCGACAAGCTATATAACATACTAAAAGATGGGACCGTGTCGACCTTTGTGGGAGGAGCTATCGCACTTTAAAGGCTAACCCTAGGGTTAGGAACCGTGCGACCGTGTGCGGAGAGACACATATCCAAATGTCCGTCTCGACAAGCTATATAACATACTAAAAGATGGGACCGTGTCGACCTTTGTGGGAGGAGCTATCGCACTTTAAAGGCTAACCCTAGGGTTAGGAACCGTGCGACCGTGTGCGGAGAGACACATATCCAAATGTCCGTCTCGACAAGCTATATAACATACTAAAAGATGGGACCGTGTCGACCTTTGTGGGAGGAGCTATCGCACTTTAAAGGCTAACCCTAGGGTTAGGAACCGTGCGACCGTGTGCGGAGAGACACATATCCAAATGTCCGTCTCGACAAGCTATATAACATACTAAAAGATGGGACCGTGTCGACCTTTGTGGGAGGAGCTATCGCACTTTAAAGGCTAACCCTAGGGTTAGGAACCGTGCGACCGTGTGCGGAGAGACACATATCCAAATGTCCGTCTCGACAAGCTATATAACATACTAAAAGATGGGACCGTGTCGACCTTTGTGGGAGGAGCTATCGCACTTTAAAGGCTAACCCTAGGGTTAGGAACCGTGCGACCGTGTGCGGAGAGACACATATCCAAATGTCCGTCTCGACAAGCTATATAACATACTAAAAGATGGGACCGTGTCGACCTTTGTGGGAGGAGCTATCGCACTTTAAAGGCTAACCCTAGGGTTAGGAACCGTGCGACCGTGTGCGGAGAGACACATATCCAAATGTCCGTCTCGACAAGCTATATAACATACTAAAAGATGGGACCGTGTCGACCTTTGTGGGAGGAGCTATCGCACTTTAAAGGCTAACCCTAGGGTTAGGAACCGTGCGACCGTGTGCGGAGAGACACATATCCAAATGTCCGTCTCGACAAGCTATATAACATACTAAAAGATGGGACCGTGTCGACCTTTGTGGGAGGAGCTATCGCACTTTAAAGGCTAACCCTAGGGTTAGGAACCGTGCGACCGTGTGCGGAGAGACACATATCCAAATGTCCGTCTCGACAAGCTATATAACATACTAAAAGATGGGACCGTGTCGACCTTTGTGGGAGGAGCTATCGCACTTTAAAGGCTAACCCTAGGGTTAGGAACCGTGCGACCGTGTGCGGAGAGACACATATCCAAATGTCCGTCTCGACAAGCTATATAACATACTAAAAGATGGGACCGTGTCGACCTTTGTGGGAGGAGCTATCGCACTTTAAAGGCTAACCCTAGGGTTAGGAACCGTGCGACCGTGTGCGGAGAGACACATATCCAAATGTCCGTCTCGACAAGCTATATAACATACTAAAAGATGGGACCGTGTCGACCTTTGTGGGAGGAGCTATCGCACTTTAAAGGCTAACCCTAGGGTTAGGAACCGTGCGACCGTGTGCGGAGAGACACATATCCAAATGTCCGTCTCGACAAGCTATATAACATACTAAAAGATGGGACCGTGTCGACCTTTGTGGGAGGAGCTATCGCACTTTAAAGGCTAACCCTAGGGTTAGGAACCGTGCGACCGTGTGCGGAGAGACACATATCCAAATGTCCGTCTCGACAAGCTATATAACATACTAAAAGATGGGACCGTGTCGACCTTTGTGGGAGGAGCTATCGCACTTTAAAGGCTAACCCTAGGGTTAGGAACCGTGCGACCGTGTGCGGAGAGACACATATCCAAATGTCCGTCTCGACAAGCTATATAACATACTAAAAGATGGGACCGTGTCGACCTTTGTGGGAGGAGCTATCGCACTTTAAAGGCTAACCCTAGGGTTAGGAACCGTGCGACCGTGTGCGGAGAGACACATATCCAAATGTCCGTCTCGACAAGCTATATAACATACTAAAAGATGGGACCGTGTCGACCTTTGTGGGAGGAGCTATCGCACTTTAAAGGCTAACCCTAGGGTTAGGAACCGTGCGACCGTGTGCGGAGAGACACATATCCAAATGTCCGTCTCGACAAGCTATATAACATACTAAAAGATGGGACCGTGTCGACCTTTGTGGGAGGAGCTATCGCACTTTAAAGGCTAACCCTAGGGTTAGGAACCGTGCGACCGTGTGCGGAGAGACACATATCCAAATGTCCGTCTCGACAAGCTATATAACATACTAAAAGATGGGACCGTGTCGACCTTTGTGGGAGGAGCTATCGCACTTTAAAGGCTAACCCTAGGGTTAGGAACCGTGCGACCGTGTGCGGAGAGACACATATCCAAATGTCCGTCTCGACAAGCTATATAACATACTAAAAGATGGGACCGTGTCGACCTTTGTGGGAGGAGCTATCGCACTTTAAAGGCTAACCCTAGGGTTAGGAACCGTGCGACCGTGTGCGGAGAGACACATATCCAAATGTCCGTCTCGACAAGCTATATAACATACTAAAAGATGGGACCGTGTCGACCTTTGTGGGAGGAGCTATCGCACTTTAAAGGCTAACCCTAGGGTTAGGAACCGTGCGACCGTGTGCGGAGAGACACATATCCAAATGTCCGTCTCGACAAGCTATATAACATACTAAAAGATGGGACCGTGTCGACCTTTGTGGGAGGAGCTATCGCACTTTAAAGGCTAACCCTAGGGTTAGGAACCGTGCGACCGTGTGCGGAGAGACACATATCCAAATGTCCGTCTCGACAAGCTATATAACATACTAAAAGATGGGACCGTGTCGACCTTTGTGGGAGGAGCTATCGCACTTTAAAGGCTAACCCTAGGGTTAGGAACCGTGCGACCGTGTGCGGAGAGACACATATCCAAATGTCCGTCTCGACAAGCTATATAACATACTAAAAGATGGGACCGTGTCGACCTTTGTGGGAGGAGCTATCGCACTTTAAAGGCTAACCCTAGGGTTAGGAACCGTGCGACCGTGTGCGGAGAGACACATATCCAAATGTCCGTCTCGACAAGCTATATAACATACTAAAAGATGGGACCGTGTCGACCTTTGTGGGAGGAGCTATCGCACTTTAAAGGCTAACCCTAGGGTTAGGAACCGTGCGACCGTGTGCGGAGAGACACATATCCAAATGTCCGTCTCGACAAGCTATATAACATACTAAAAGATGGGACCGTGTCGACCTTTGTGGGAGGAGCTATCGCACTTTAAAGGCTAACCCTAGGGTTAGGAACCGTGCGACCGTGTGCGGAGAGACACATATCCAAATGTCCGTCTCGACAAGCTATATAACATACTAAAAGATGGGACCGTGTCGACCTTTGTGGGAGGAGCTATCGCACTTTAAAGGCTAACCCTAGGGTTAGGAACCGTGCGACCGTGTGCGGAGAGACACATATCCAAATGTCCGTCTCGACAAGCTATATAACATACTAAAAGATGGGACCGTGTCGACCTTTGTGGGAGGAGCTATCGCACTTTAAAGGCTAACCCTAGGGTTAGGAACCGTGCGACCGTGTGCGGAGAGACACATATCCAAATGTCCGTCTCGACAAGCTATATAACATACTAAAAGATGGGACCGTGTCGACCTTTGTGGGAGGAGCTATCGCACTTTAAAGGCTAACCCTAGGGTTAGGAACCGTGCGACCGTGTGCGGAGAGACACATATCCAAATGTCCGTCTCGACAAGCTATATAACATACTAAAAGATGGGACCGTGTCGACCTTTGTGGGAGGAGCTATCGCACTTTAAAGGCTAACCCTAGGGTTAGGAACCGTGCGACCGTGTGCGGAGAGACACATATCCAAATGTCCGTCTCGACAAGCTATATAACATACTAAAAGATGGGACCGTGTCGACCTTTGTGGGAGGAGCTATCGCACTTTAAAGGGTTAGGGTTAGGGTTAGGGTTAGGCAATGGGGGTTCGCAAGATTACCGGTAATCTTACCGATAAGACCCAGGAGCCTCTGAACGTCCAGGACACAAGTATGAGACATCTAAAATTCCGTAATGGCGACCCGATTCGGAATCTGTTGTCCTCATTGATTTCTGAGCTTCCTAGCGGCAACAGCGCCACCATTTGTCTGCCATTAAAATTGCACAAAAAAATTCAAAAAAAAAAAAACTTTTGCCTACGTACTAAGTAGGCCACTGCGAATCTTTTTCCCTCTTGAGAGTTTTGTCTAAAATGTCCAGAAGGGGGCGCAACAGCGAACCCGGAAGTGTTTTGACACTTGTGTTATTTTCAAGATTTAGGGTTAGGTAATGGGGGTTCTACCGATAAGACTCAGGAGCCTCTGAGAGTCCAAAACACAAGTATGAGACATCAAAAATTCCGTAATGGCGACCCGATTCGGAATCTGTTGTCCTCATTGATTTCTGAGCTTCCTAGCGGCAACAGCGCCACCATTTGTCTGCCATTGAAATTGCACAAAAAAATTCAAAAAAAAAAAAACTTTTGCCTACGTACTAAGTAGGCCACTGCGAATCTTTTTCCCTCTTGAGAGTTTTGTCTAAAATGTCCAGAAGGGGGCGCAAAGCGAACCCGGAAGTGTTTTGACACTTGTGTTTTTTTCCAGATTTTTTTTTTTTTTTTTTAGGGTTAGGCTTAGTGTATACAAGTCTGCGGGTTAGGTTTAGGGTGAGGGTTTGAGATAGGTAGTAGTTGTAGTACTAAGACTGGTTAGGGTTAGTGTATACAAGTCTGCGGGTTAGGTTCAGGGTGAGGGTTTGAGATAGGTTGTAGTTGTAGTACTAAGACAAGTCTAAGTCCACATCAAGAAGGTTTTTTTTTTTTTTTTTTTTTTGGTTTAGTTTCTTTTTTTTTTTCTTTTTTTTTTTTTTTTTTGAATTTCTTTTCTTTTTTTTTCTTTTTTTCTTTTTTTTTTTTCTTTTTTTTTCTTTTTTTGCATGTTTCAAGTGATTTGGGATCGACTGGTAATAGTCCCCAGTGCACTTATTTTGGTGTCCCCAAGCTCTGGGACTTAGTAAAATTTACCCCAGACCTTAGGAGTGTCGTAGAGCGACGGGACCAATTCCATTAAATCCGGCATGAAAAAGTGATTCAGAAAATGTGTTGTTTGAAAAAAAAAAATAATAATTGAGCTCTAGGGGCTGAAAAAACGTGTCTCTTTTGATTTGGCGGAGAGTTAGCAGTGTCGGAGAGCTACGAAACCACTTCCATCGGATTCGGGACGCTTCAAACATTTAGAAACAGTCTTGTTTGTGAAGACAGCAATTTTTTTGAATATCTTATTGAATTTTAAAGCTGCAAGGCCGCAAAATAAAGCCTAAAATGTCAACGCTTGACCTTTGGGTCTTCGGAGTGTCTTTGAGCGTCGGGAGTTGGCTCCCTAGACTCACTTTTTCCCGCTGAATACAGCCGTGGTGGTCTCGTGTCTCTACGATGTCGGGAAGTGGGTGTAATAGCCACTTAGCCGCCAGAAAACTTCTGTAAAAAACCGAGACCATTTTCCGACTCAGAACGACGAGGCGGACGCGCTGATATGTGTTTCCCAGCACACGGACTTACGGTTCTCTTAATTGGCTAGGGTTAGGGTTAGTTTTCAACGCGCGATAGCTCTTGAACGATACGTCCGTCAGACAAGTAATTGACGTTGGCGTTTCCAGCTTTCCGAGGCCTACGATCTGATATGTCCGCCATTGTCGTGCGACCCCCGTAGCCCCTAACCCTAACCCTAGATAACCCTAGTTTTACCTGATCGAAAGGCTTATAGGGTTACCGATGCTAAGAATGTGTTTTTGGTTGAAATGCTAAACTTAAAATTGAGTACCAGAAGCGAGCCACATATCATCGCGTTCGTCTTATCGATGGCTACGCGTGGACGTGACTAACTTTTATTTCTGACCTTTGTGGGAGGAGCTATCGCACTTTAAAGGCTAACCCTAGGGTTAGGAACCGTGCGACCGTGTGCGGAGAGACACATATCCAAATGTCCGTCTCGACAAGCTATATAACATACTAAAAGATGGGACCGTGTCGACCTTTGTGGGAGGAGCTATCGCACTTTAAAGGCTAACCCTAGGGTTAGGAACCGTGCGACCGTGTGCGGAGAGACACATATCCAAATGTCCGTCTCGACAAGCTATATAACATACTAAAAGATGGGACCGTGTCGACCTTTGTGGGAGGAGCTATCGCACTTTAAAGGCTAACCCTAGGGTTAGGAACCGTGCGACCGTGTGCGGAGAGACACATATCCAAATGTCCGTCTCGACAAGCTATATAACATACTAAAAGATGGGACCGTGTCGACCTTTGTGGGAGGAGCTATCGCACTTTAAAGGGTTAGGGTTAGGGTTAGGGTTAGGCAATGGGGGTTCGCAAGATTACCGGTAATCTTACCGATAAGACCCAGGAGCCTCTGAACGTCCAGGACACAAGTATGAGACATCTAAAATTCCGTAATGGCGACCCGATTCGGAATCTGTTGTCCTCATTGATTTCTGAGCTTCCTAGCGGCAACAGCGCCACCATTTGTCTGCCATTGAAATTGCACAAAAAAATTCAAAAAAAAAAAAACTTTTGCCTACGTACTAAGTAGGCCACTGCGAATCTTTTTCCCTCTTGAGAGTTTTGTCTAAAATGTCCAGAAGGGGGCGCAAAGCGAACCCGGAAGTGTTTTGACACTTGTGTTTTTTTCCAGATTTTTTTTTTTTTTTTTTAGGGTTAGGCTTAGTGTATACAAGTCTGCGGGTTAGGTTTAGGGTGAGGGTTTGAGATAGGTAGTAGTTGTAGTACTAAGACTGGTTAGGGTTAGTGTATACAAGTCTGCGGGTTAGGTTCAGGGTGAGGGTTTGAGATAGGTTGTAGTTGTAGTACTAAGACAAGTCTAAGTCCACATCAAGAAGGTTTTTTTTTTTTTTTTTTTTTTGGTTTAGTTTCTTTTTTTTTTTCTTTTTTTTTTCTTTTTTTTTTTTTTTTTTTGAATTTTTTTTCTTTTTTTTTCTTTTTTTCTTTTTTTTTTTTTCTTTTTTTTTCTTTTTTTGCATGTTTCAAGTGATTTGGGATCGACTGGTAATAGTCCCCAGTGCACTTATTTTGGTGTCCCCAAGCTCTGGGACTTAGTAAAATTTACCCCAGACCTTAGGAGTGTCGTAGAGCGACGGGACCAATTCCATTAAATCCGGCATGAAAAAGTGATTCAGAAAATGTGTTGTTTGAAAAAAAATAATAATAATTGAGCTCTAGGGGCTGAAAAAACGTGTCTCTTTTGATTTGGCGGAGAGTTAGCAGTGTCGGAGAGCTACGAAACCACTTCCATCGGATTCGGGACGCTTCAAACATTTAGAAACAGTCTTGTTTGTGAAGACAGCAATTTTTTTGAATATCTTATTGAATTTTAAAGCTGCAAGGCCGCAAAATAAAGCCTAAAATGTCAACGCTTGACCTTTGGGTCTTCGGAGTGTCTTTGAGCGTCGGGAGTTGGCTCCCTAGACTCACTTTTTCCCGCTGAATACAGCCGTGGTGGTCTCGTGTCTCTACGATGTCGGGAAGTGGGTGTAATAGCCACTTAGCCGCCAGAAAACTTCTGTAAAAAACCGAGACCATTTTCCGACTCAGAACGACGAGGCGGACGCGCTGATATGTGTTTCCCAGCACACGGACTTACGGTTCTCTTAATTGGCTAGGGTTAGGGTTAGTTTTCAACGCGCGATAGCTCTTGAACGATACGTCCGTCAGACAAGTAATTGACGTTGGCGTTTCCAGCTTTCCGAGGCCTACGATCTGATATGTCCGCCATTGTCGTGCGACCCCCGTAGCCCCTAACCCTAACCCTAGATAACCCTAGTTTTACCTGATCGAAAGGCTTATAGGGTTACCGATGCTAAGAATGTGTTTTTGGTTGAAATGCTAAACTTAAAATTGAGTACCAGAAGCGAGCCACATATCATCGCGTTCGTCTTATCGATGGCTACGCGTGGACGTGACTAACTTTTATTTCTGACCTTTGTGGGAGGAGCTATCGCACTTTAAAGGCTAACCCTAGGGTTAGGAACCGTGCGACCGTGTGCGGAGAGACACATATCCAAATGTCCGTCTCGACAAGCTATATAACATACTAAAAGATGGGACCGTGTCGACCTTTGTGGGAGGAGCTATCGCACTTTAAAGGCTAACCCTAGGGTTAGGAACCGTGCGACCGTGTGCGGAGAGACACATATCCAAATGTCCGTCTCGACAAGCTATATAACATACTAAAAGATGGGACCGTGTCGACCTTTGTGGGAGGAGCTATCGCACTTTAAAGGCTAACCCTAGGGTTAGGAACCGTGCGACCGTGTGCGGAGAGACACATATCCAAATGTCCGTCTCGACAAGCTATATAACATACTAAAAGATGGGACCGTGTCGACCTTTGTGGGAGGAGCTATCGCACTTTAAAGGGTTAGGGTTAGGGTTAGGGTTAGGCAATGGGGGTTCGCAAGATTACCGGTAATCTTACCGATAAGACCCAGGAGCCTCTGAACGTCCAGGACACAAGTATGAGACATCTAAAATTCCGTAATGGCGACCCGATTCGGAATCTGTTGTCCTCATTGATTTCTGAGCTTCCTAGCGGCAACAGCGCCACCATTTGTCTGCCATTGAAATTGCACAAAAAAATTCAAAAAAAAAAAAACTTTTGCCTACGTACTAAGTAGGCCACTGCGAATCTTTTTCCCTCTTGAGAGTTTTGTCTAAAATGTCCAGAAGGGGGCGCAAAGCGAACCCGGAAGTGTTTTGACACTTGTGTTTTTTTCCAGATTTTTTTTTTTTTTTTTTAGGGTTAGGCTTAGTGTATACAAGTCTGCGGGTTAGGTTTAGGGTGAGGGTTTGAGATAGGTAGTAGTTGTAGTACTAAGACTGGTTAGGGTTAGTGTATACAAGTCTGCGGGTTAGGTTCAGGGTGAGGGTTTGAGATAGGTTGTAGTTGTAGTACTAAGACAAGTCTAAGTCCACATCAAGAAGGTTTTTTTTTTTTTTTTTTTTTTGGTTTAGTTTCTTTTTTTTTTTCTTTTTTTTTTCTTTTTTTTTTTTTTTTTTTGAATTTTTTTTCTTTTTTTTTCTTTTTTTCTTTTTTTTTTTTCTTTTTTTTTCTTTTTTTGCATGTTTCAAGTGATTTGGGATCGACTGGTAATAGTCCCCAGTGCACTTATTTTGGTGTCCCCAAGCTCTGGGACTTAGTAAAATTTACCCCAGACCTTAGGAGTGTCGTAGAGCGACGGGACCAATTCCATTAAATCCGGCATGAAAAAGTGATTCAGAAAATGTGTTGTTTGAAAAAAAATAATAATAATTGAGCTCTAGGGGCTGAAAAAACGTGTCTCTTTTGATTTGGCGGAGAGTTAGCAGTGTCGGAGAGCTACGAAACCACTTCCATCGGATTCGGGACGCTTCAAACATTTAGAAACAGTCTTGTTTGTGAAGACAGCAATTTTTTTGAATATCTTATTGAATTTTAAAGCTGCAAGGCCGCAAAATAAAGCCTAAAATGTCAACGCTTGACCTTTGGGTCTTCGGAGTGTCTTTGAGCGTCGGGAGTTGGCTCCCTAGACTCACTTTTTCCCGCTGAATACAGCCGTGGTGGTCTCGTGTCTCTACGATGTCGGGAAGTGGGTGTAATAGCCACTTAGCCGCCAGAAAACTTCTGTAAAAAACCGAGACCATTTTCCGACTCAGAACGACGAGGCGGACGCGCTGATATGTGTTTCCCAGCACACGGACTTACGGTTCTCTTAATTGGCTAGGGTTAGGGTTAGTTTTCAACGCGCGATAGCTCTTGAACGATACGTCCGTCAGACAAGTAATTGACGTTGGCGTTTCCAGCTTTCCGAGGCCTACGATCTGATATGTCCGCCATTGTCGTGCGACCCCCGTAGCCCCTAACCCTAACCCTAGATAACCCTAGTTTTACCTGATCGAAAGGCTTATAGGGTTACCGATGCTAAGAATGTGTTTTTGGTTGAAATGCTAAACTTAAAATTGAGTACCAGAAGCGAGCCACATATCATCGCGTTCGTCTTATCGATGGCTACGCGTGGACGTGACTAACTTTTATTTCTGACCTTTGTGGGAGGAGCTATCGCACTTTAAAGGCTAACCCTAGGGTTAGGAACCGTGCGACCGTGTGCGGAGAGACACATATCCAAATGTCCGTCTCGACAAGCTATATAACATACTAAAAGATGGGACCGTGTCGACCTTTGTGGGAGGAGCTATCGCACTTTAAAGGCTAACCCTAGGGTTAGGAACCGTGCGACCGTGTGCGGAGAGACACATATCCAAATGTCCGTCTCGACAAGCTATATAACATACTAAAAGATGGGACCGTGTCGACCTTTGTGGGAGGAGCTATCGCACTTTAAAGGCTAACCCTAGGGTTAGGAACCGTGCGACCGTGTGCGGAGAGACACATATCCAAATGTCCGTCTCGACAAGCTATATAACATACTAAAAGATGGGACCGTGTCGACCTTTGTGGGAGGAGCTATCGCACTTTAAAGGGTTAGGGTTAGGGTTAGGGTTAGGCAATGGGGGTTCGCAAGATTACCGGTAATCTTACCGATAAGACCCAGGAGCCTCTGAACGTCCAGGACACAAGTATGAGACATCTAAAATTCCGTAATGGCGACCCGATTCGGAATCTGTTGTCCTCATTGATTTCTGAGCTTCCTAGCGGCAACAGCGCCACCATTTGTCTGCCATTGAAATTGCACAAAAAAATTCAAAAAAAAAAAAACTTTTGCCTACGTACTAAGTAGGCCACTGCGAATCTTTTTCCCTCTTGAGAGTTTTGTCTAAAATGTCCAGAAGGGGGCGCAAAGCGAACCCGGAAGTGTTTTGACACTTGTGTTTTTTTCCAGATTTTTTTTTTTTTTTTTTAGGGTTAGGCTTAGTGTATACAAGTCTGCGGGTTAGGTTTAGGGTGAGGGTTTGAGATAGGTAGTAGTTGTAGTACTAAGACTGGTTAGGGTTAGTGTATACAAGTCTGCGGGTTAGGTTCAGGGTGAGGGTTTGAGATAGGTTGTAGTTGTAGTACTAAGACAAGTCTAAGTCCACATCAAGAAGGTTTTTTTTTTTTTTTTTTTTTTGGTTTAGTTTCTTTTTTTTTTTCTTTTTTTTTTCTTTTTTTTTTTTTTTTTTTGAATTTTTTTTCTTTTTTTTTCTTTTTTTCTTTTTTTTTTTTCTTTTTTTTTCTTTTTTTGCATGTTTCAAGTGATTTGGGATCGACTGGTAATAGTCCCCAGTGCACTTATTTTGGTGTCCCCAAGCTCTGGGACTTAGTAAAATTTACCCCAGACCTTAGGAGTGTCGTAGAGCGACGGGACCAATTCCATTAAATCCGGCATGAAAAAGTGATTCAGAAAATGTGTTGTTTGAAAAAAAATAATAATAATTGAGCTCTAGGGGCTGAAAAAACGTGTCTCTTTTGATTTGGCGGAGAGTTAGCAGTGTCGGAGAGCTACGAAACCACTTCCATCGGATTCGGGACGCTTCAAACATTTAGAAACAGTCTTGTTTGTGAAGACAGCAATTTTTTTGAATATCTTATTGAATTTTAAAGCTGCAAGGCCGCAAAATAAAGCCTAAAATGTCAACGCTTGACCTTTGGGTCTTCGGAGTGTCTTTGAGCGTCGGGAGTTGGCTCCCTAGACTCACTTTTTCCCGCTGAATACAGCCGTGGTGGTCTCGTGTCTCTACGATGTCGGGAAGTGGGTGTAATAGCCACTTAGCCGCCAGAAAACTTCTGTAAAAAACCGAGACCATTTTCCGACTCAGAACGACGAGGCGGACGCGCTGATATGTGTTTCCCAGCACACGGACTTACGGTTCTCTTAATTGGCTAGGGTTAGGGTTAGTTTTCAACGCGCGATAGCTCTTGAACGATACGTCCGTCAGACAAGTAATTGACGTTGGCGTTTCCAGCTTTCCGAGGCCTACGATCTGATATGTCCGCCATTGTCGTGCGACCCCCGTAGCCCCTAACCCTAACCCTAGATAACCCTAGTTTTACCTGATCGAAAGGCTTATAGGGTTACCGATGCTAAGAATGTGTTTTTGGTTGAAATGCTAAACTTAAAATTGAGTACCAGAAGCGAGCCACATATCATCGCGTTCGTCTTATCGATGGCTACGCGTGGACGTGACTAACTTTTATTTCTGACCTTTGTGGGAGGAGCTATCGCACTTTAAAGGCTAACCCTAGGGTTAGGAACCGTGCGACCGTGTGCGGAGAGACACATATCCAAATGTCCGTCTCGACAAGCTATATAACATACTAAAAGATGGGACCGTGTCGACCTTTGTGGGAGGAGCTATCGCACTTTAAAGGCTAACCCTAGGGTTAGGAACCGTGCGACCGTGTGCGGAGAGACACATATCCAAATGTCCGTCTCGACAAGCTATATAACATACTAAAAGATGGGACCGTGTCGACCTTTGTGGGAGGAGCTATCGCACTTTAAAGGCTAACCCTAGGGTTAGGAACCGTGCGACCGTGTGCGGAGAGACACATATCCAAATGTCCGTCTCGACAAGCTATATAACATACTAAAAGATGGGACCGTGTCGACCTTTGTGGGAGGAGCTATCGCACTTTAAAGGGTTAGGGTTAGGGTTAGGGTTAGGCAATGGGGGTTCGCAAGATTACCGGTAATCTTACCGATAAGACCCAGGAGCCTCTGAACGTCCAGGACACAAGTATGAGACATCTAAAATTCCGTAATGGCGACCCGATTCGGAATCTGTTGTCCTCATTGATTTCTGAGCTTCCTAGCGGCAACAGCGCCACCATTTGTCTGCCATTAAAATTGCACAAAAAAATTCAAAAAAAAAAAACTTTTGCCTACGTACTAAGTAGGCCACTGCGAATCTTTTTCCCTCTTGAGAGTTTTGTCTAAAATGTCCAGAAGGGGGCGCAACAGCGAACCCGGAAGTGTTTTGACACTTGTGTTATTTTCAAGATTTAGGGTTAGGTAATGGGGGTTCTACCGATAAGACTCAGGAGCCTCTGAGAGTCCAAAACACAAGTATGAGACATCAAAAATTCCGTAATGGCGACCCGATTCGGAATCTGTTGTCCTCATTGATTTCTGAGCTTCCTAGCGGCAACAGCGCCACCATTTGTCTGCCATTGAAATTGCACAAAAAAATTCAAAAAAAAAAAAACTTTTGCCTACGTACTAAGTAGGCCACTGCGAATCTTTTTCCCTCTTGAGAGTTTTGTCTAAAATGTCCAGAAGGGGGCGCAAAGCGAACCCGGAAGTGTTTTGACACTTGTGTTTTTTTCCAGATTTTTTTTTTTTTTTTTTAGGGTTAGGCTTAGTGTATACAAGTCTGCGGGTTAGGTTTAGGGTGAGGGTTTGAGATAGGTAGTAGTTGTAGTACTAAGACTGGTTAGGGTTAGTGTATACAAGTCTGCGGGTTAGGTTCAGGGTGAGGGTTTGAGATAGGTTGTAGTTGTAGTACTAAGACAAGTCTAAGTCCACATCAAGAAGGTTTTTTTTTTTTTTTTTTTTTTGGTTTAGTTTCTTTTTTTTTTTCTTTTTTTTTGATTTTTTTTTTTTTTTTTTTGAATTTTTTTTCTTTTTTTTTCTTTTTTTCTTTTTTTTTTTTTCTTTTTTTTTCTTTTTTTGCATGTTTCAAGTGATTTGGGATCGACTGGTAATAGTCCCCAGTGCACTTATTTTGGTGTCCCCAAGCTCTGGGACTTAGTAAAATTTACCCCAGACCTTAGGAGTGTCGTAGAGCGACGGGACCAATTCCATTAAATCCGGCATGAAAAAGTGATTCAGAAAATGTGTTGTTTGAAAAAAAATAATAATAATTGAGCTCTAGGGGCTGAAAAAACGTGTCTCTTTTGATTTGGCGGAGAGTTAGCAGTGTCGGAGAGCTACGAAACCACTTCCATCGGATTCGGGACGCTTCAAACATTTAGAAACAGTCTTGTTTGTGAAGACAGCAATTTTTTTGAATATCTTATTGAATTTTAAAGCTGCAAGGCCGCAAAATAAAGCCTAAAATGTCAACGCTTGACCTTTGGGTCTTCGGAGTGTCTTTGAGCGTCGGGAGTTGGCTCCCTAGACTCACTTTTTCCCGCTGAATACAGCCGTGGTGGTCTCGTGTCTCTACGATGTCGGGAAGTGGGTGTAATAGCCACTTAGCCGCCAGAAAACTTCTGTAAAAAACCGAGACCATTTTCCGACTCAGAACGACGAGGCGGACGCGCTGATATGTGTTTCCCAGCACACGGACTTACGGTTCTCTTAATTGGCTAGGGTTAGGGTTAGTTTTCAACGCGCGATAGCTCTTGAACGATACGTCCGTCAGACAAGTAATTGACGTTGGCGTTTCCAGCTTTCCGAGGCCTACGATCTGATATGTCCGCCATTGTCGTGCGACCCCCGTAGCCCCTAACCCTAACCCTAGATAACCCTAGTTTTACCTGATCGAAAGGCTTATAGGGTTACCGATGCTAAGAATGTGTTTTTGGTTGAAATGCTAAACTTAAAATTGAGTACCAGAAGCGAGCCACATATCATCGCGTTCGTCTTATCGATGGCTACGCGTGGACGTGACTAACTTTTATTTCTGACCTTTGTGGGAGGAGCTATCGCACTTTAAAGGCTAACCCTAGGGTTAGGAACCGTGCGACCGTGTGCGGAGAGACACATATCCAAATGTCCGTCTCGACAAGCTATATAACATACTAAAAGATGGGACCGTGTCGACCTTTGTGGGAGGAGCTATCGCACTTTAAAGGCTAACCCTAGGGTTAGGAACCGTGCGACCGTGTGCGGAGAGACACATATCCAAATGTCCGTCTCGACAAGCTATATAACATACTAAAAGATGGGACCGTGTCGACCTTTGTGGGAGGAGCTATCGCACTTTAAAGGCTAACCCTAGGGTTAGGAACCGTGCGACCGTGTGCGGAGAGACACATATCCAAATGTCCGTCTCGACAAGCTATATAACATACTAAAAGATGGGACCGTGTCGACCTTTGTGGGAGGAGCTATCGCACTTTAAAGGGTTAGGGTTAGGGTTAGGGTTAGGCAATGGGGGTTCGCAAGATTACCGGTAATCTTACCGATAAGACCCAGGAGCCTCTGAACGTCCAGGACACAAGTATGAGACATCTAAAATTCCGTAATGGCGACCCGATTCGGAATCTGTTGTCCTCATTGATTTCTGAGCTTCCTAGCGGCAACAGCGCCACCATTTGTCTGCCATTGAAATTGCACAAAAAAATTCAAAAAAAAAAAAACTTTTGCCTACGTACTAAGTAGGCCACTGCGAATCTTTTTCCCTCTTGAGAGTTTTGTCTAAAATGTCCAGAAGGGGGCGCAAAGCGAACCCGGAAGTGTTTTGACACTAAGAATGTGTTTTTGGTTGAAATGCTAAACTTAAAATTGAGTACCAGAAGCGAGCCACATATCATCGCGTTCGTCTTATCGATGGCTACGCGTGGACGTGACTAACTTTTATTTCTGACCTTTGTGGGAGGAGCTATCGCACTTTAAAGGCTAACCCTAGGGTTAGGAACCGTGCGACCGTGTGCGGAGAGACACATATCCAAATGTCCGTCTCGACAAGCTATATAACATACTAAAAGATGGGACCGTGTCGACCTTTGTGGGAGGAGCTATCGCACTTTAAAGGCTAACCCTAGGGTTAGGAACCGTGCGACCGTGTGCGGAGAGACACATATCCAAATGTCCGTCTCGACAAGCTATATAACATACTAAAAGATGGGACCGTGTCGACCTTTGTGGGAGGAGCTATCGCACTTTAAAGGCTAACCCTAGGGTTAGGAACCGTGCGACCGTGTGCGGAGAGACACATATCCAAATGTCCGTCTCGACAAGCTATATAACATACTAAAAGATGGGACCGTGTCGACCTTTGTGGGAGGAGCTATCGCACTTTAAAGGGTTAGGGTTAGGGTTAGGGTTAGGCAATGGGGGTTCGCAAGATTACCGGTAATCTTACCGATAAGACCCAGGAGCCTCTGAACGTCCAGGACACAAGTATGAGACATCTAAAATTCCGTAATGGCGACCCGATTCGGAATCTGTTGTCCTCATTGATTTCTGAGCTTCCTAGCGGCAACAGCGCCACCATTTGTCTGCCATTAAAATTGCACAAAAAAATTCAAAAAAAAAAAAACCTTTGCCTACGTACTAAGTAGGCCACTGCGAATCTTTTTCCCTCTTGAGAGTTTTGTCTAAAATGTCCAGAAGGGGGCGCAACAGCGAACCCGGAAGTGTTTTGACACTTGTGTTATTTTCAAGATTTAGGGTTAGGTAATGGGGGTTCTACCGATAAGACCCAGGAGCCTCTGAACGTCCAGGACACAAGTATGAGACATCTAAAATTCCGTAATGGCGACCCGATTCGGAATCTGTTGTCCTCATTGATTTCTGAGCTTCCTAGCGGCAACAGCGCCACCATTTGTCTGCCATTGAAATTGCACAAAAAAATTCAAAAAAAAAAAAACTTTTGCCTACGTACTAAGTAGGCCACTGCGAATCTTTTTCCCTCTTGAGAGTTTTGTCTAAAATGTCCAGAAGGGGGCGCAAAGCGAACCCGGAAGTGTTTTGACACTAAGAATGTGTTTTTGGTTGAAATGCTAAACTTAAAATTGAGTACCAGAAGCGAGCCACATATCATCGCGTTCGTCTTATCGATGGCTACGCGTGGACGTGACTAACTTTTATTTCTGACCTTTGTGGGAGGAGCTATCGCACTTTAAAGGCTAACCCTAGGGTTAGGAACCGTGCGACCGTGTGCGGAGAGACACATATCCAAATGTCCGTCTCGACAAGCTATATAACATACTAAAAGATGGGACCGTGTCGACCTTTGTGGGAGGAGCTATCGCACTTTAAAGGCTAACCCTAGGGTTAGGAACCGTGCGACCGTGTGCGGAGAGACACATATCCAAATGTCCGTCTCGACAAGCTATATAACATACTAAAAGATGGGACCGTGTCGACCTTTGTGGGAGGAGCTATCGCACTTTAAAGGCTAACCCTAGGGTTAGGAACCGTGCGACCGTGTGCGGAGAGACACATATCCAAATGTCCGTCTCGACAAGCTATATAACATACTAAAAGATGGGACCGTGTCGACCTTTGTGGGAGGAGCTATCGCACTTTAAAGGGTTAGGGTTAGGGTTAGGGTTAGGCAATGGGGGTTCGCAAGATTACCGGTAATCTTACCGATAAGACCCAGGAGCCTCTGAACGTCCAGGACACAAGTATGAGACATCTAAAATTCCGTAATGGCGACCCGATTCGGAATCTGTTGTCCTCATTGATTTCTGAGCTTCCTAGCGGCAACAGCGCCACCATTTGTCTGCCATTAAAATTGCACAAAAAAATTCAAAAAAAAAAAAACCTTTGCCTACGTACTAAGTAGGCCACTGCGAATCTTTTTCCCTCTTGAGAGTTTTGTCTAAAATGTCCAGAAGGGGGCGCAACAGCGAACCCGGAAGTGTTTTGACACTTGTGTTATTTTCAAGATTTAGGGTTAGGTAATGGGGGTTCTACCGATAAGACTCAGGAGCCTCTGAGAGTCCAAAACACAAGTATGAGACATCAAAAATTCCGTAATGGCGACCCGATTCGGAATCTGTTGTCCTCATTGATTTCTGAGCTTCCTAGCGGCAACAGCGCCACCATTTGTCTGCCATTGAAATTGCACAAAAAAATTCAAAAAAAAAAAAACTTTTGCCTACGTACTAAGTAGGCCACTGCGAATCTTTTTCCCTCTTGAGAGTTTTGTCTAAAATGTCCAGAAGGGGGCGCAAAGCGAACCCGGAAGTGTTTTGACACTAAGAATGTGTTTTTGGTTGAAATGCTAAACTTAAAATTGAGTACCAGAAGCGAGCCACATATCATCGCGTTCGTCTTATCGATGGCTACGCGTGGACGTGACTAACTTTTATTTCTGACCTTTGTGGGAGGAGCTATCGCACTTTAAAGGCTAACCCTAGGGTTAGGAACCGTGCGACCGTGTGCGGAGAGACACATATCCAAATGTCCGTCTCGACAAGCTATATAACATACTAAAAGATGGGACCGTGTCGACCTTTGTGGGAGGAGCTATCGCACTTTAAAGGCTAACCCTAGGGTTAGGAACCGTGCGACCGTGTGCGGAGAGACACATATCCAAATGTCCGTCTCGACAAGCTATATAACATACTAAAAGATGGGACCGTGTCGACCTTTGTGGGAGGAGCTATCGCACTTTAAAGGCTAACCCTAGGGTTAGGAACCGTGCGACCGTGTGCGGAGAGACACATATCCAAATGTCCGTCTCGACAAGCTATATAACATACTAAAAGATGGGACCGTGTCGACCTTTGTGGGAGGAGCTATCGCACTTTAAAGGGTTAGGGTTAGGGTTAGGGTTAGGCAATGGGGGTTCGCAAGATTACCGGTAATCTTACCGATAAGACCCAGGAGCCTCTGAACGTCCAGGACACAAGTATGAGACATCTAAAATTCCGTAATGGCGACCCGATTCGGAATCTGTTGTCCTCATTGATTTCTGAGCTTCCTAGCGGCAACAGCGCCACCATTTGTCTGCCATTGAAATTGCACAAAAAAATTCAAAAAAAAAAAACTTTTGCCTACGTACTAAGTAGGCCACTGCGAATCTTTTTCCCTCTTGAGAGTTTTGTCTAAAATGTCCAGAAGGGGGCGCAAAGCGAACCCGGAAGTGTTTTGACACTAAGAATGTGTTTTTGGTTGAAATGCTAAACTTAAAATTGAGTACCAGAAGCGAGCCACATATCATCGCGTTCGTCTTATCGATGGCTACGCGTGGACGTGACTAACTTTTATTTCTGACCTTTGTGGGAGGAGCTATCGCACTTTAAAGGCTAACCCTAGGGTTAGGAACCGTGCGACCGTGTGCGGAGAGACACATATCCAAATGTCCGTCTCGACAAGCTATATAACATACTAAAAGATGGGACCGTGTCGACCTTTGTGGGAGGAGCTATCGCACTTTAAAGGCTAACCCTAGGGTTAGGAACCGTGCGACCGTGTGCGGAGAGACACATATCCAAATGTCCGTCTCGACAAGCTATATAACATACTAAAAGATGGGACCGTGTCGACCTTTGTGGGAGGAGCTATCGCACTTTAAAGGCTAACCCTAGGGTTAGGAACCGTGCGACCGTGTGCGGAGAGACACATATCCAAATGTCCGTCTCGACAAGCTATATAACATACTAAAAGATGGGACCGTGTCGACCTTTGTGGGAGGAGCTATCGCACTTTAAAGGGTTAGGGTTAGGGTTAGGGTTAGGCAATGGGGGTTCGCAAGATTACCGGTAATCTTACCGATAAGACCCAGGAGCCTCTGAACGTCCAGGACACAAGTATGAGACATCTAAAATTCCGTAATGGCGACCCGATTCGGAATCTGTTGTCCTCATTGATTTCTGAGCTTCCTAGCGGCAACAGCGCCACCATTTGTCTGCCATTAAAATTGCACAAAAAAATTCAAAAAAAAAAAAACTTTTGCCTACGTACTAAGTAGTCCACTGCGAATCTTTTTCCCTCTTGAGAGTTTTGTCTAAAATGTCCAGAAGGGGGCGCAACAGCGAACCCGGAAGTGTTTTGACACTTGTGTTATTTTCAAGATTTAGGGTTAGGTAATGGGGGTTCTACCGATAAGACTCAGGAGCCTCTGAGAGTCCAAAACACAAGTATGAGACATCAAAAATTCCGTAATGGCGACCCGATTCGGAATCTGTTGTCCTCATTGATTTCTGAGCTTCCTAGCGGCAACAGCGCCACCATTTGTCTGCCATTGAAATTGCACAAAAAAATTCAAAAAAAAAAAAACTTTTGCCTACGTACTAAGTAGGCCACTGCGAATCTTTTTCCCTCTTGAGAGTTTTGTCTAAAATGTCCAGAAGGGGGCGCAAAGCGAACCCGGAAGTGTTTTGACACTAAGAATGTGTTTTTGGTTGAAATGCTAAACTTAAAATTGAGTACCAGAAGCGAGCCACATATCATCGCGTTCGTCTTATCGATGGCTACGCGTGGACGTGACTAACTTTTATTTCTGACCTTTGTGGGAGGAGCTATCGCACTTTAAAGGCTAACCCTAGGGTTAGGAACCGTGCGACCGTGTGCGGAGAGACACATATCCAAATGTCCGTCTCGACAAGCTATATAACATACTAAAAGATGGGACCGTGTCGACCTTTGTGGGAGGAGCTATCGCACTTTAAAGGGTTAGGGTTAGGGTTAGGGTTAGGCAATGGGGGTTCGCAAGATTACCGGTAATCTTACCGATAAGACCCAGGAGCCTCTGAACGTCCAGGACACAAGTATGAGACATCTAAAATTCCGTAATGGCGACCCGATTCGGAATCTGTTGTCCTCATTGATTTCTGAGCTTCCTAGCGGCAACAGCGCCACCATTTGTCTGCCATTAAAATTGCACAAAAAAATTCAAAAAAAAAAAAACTTTTGCCTACGTACTAAGTAGGCCACTGCGAATCTTTTTCCCTCTTGAGAGTTTTGTCTAAAATGTCCAGAAGGGGGCGCAACAGCGAACCCGGAAGTGTTTTGACACTTGTGTTATTTTCAAGATTTAGGGTTAGGTAATGGGGGTTCTACCGATAAGACTCAGGAGCCTCTGAGAGTCCAAAACACAAGTATGAGACATCAAAAATTCCGTAATGGCGACCCGATTCGGAATCTGTTGTCCTCATTGATTTCTGAGCTTCCTAGCGGCAACAGCGCCACCATTTGTCTGCCATTGAAATTGCACAAAAAAATTCAAAAAAAAAAAAACTTTTGCCTACGTACTAAGTAGGCCACTGCGAATCTTTTTCCCTCTTGAGAGTTTTGTCTAAAATGTCCAGAAGGGGGCGCAAAGCGAACCCGGAAGTGTTTTGACACTAAGAATGTGTTTTTGGTTGAAATGCTAAACTTAAAATTGAGTACCAGAAGCGAGCCACATATCATCGCGTTCGTCTTATCGATGGCTACGCGTGGACGTGACTAACTTTTATTTCTGACCTTTGTGGGAGGAGCTATCGCACTTTAAAGGCTAACCCTAGGGTTAGGAACCGTGCGACCGTGTGCGGAGAGACACATATCCAAATGTCCGTCTCGACAAGCTATATAACATACTAAAAGATGGGACCGTGTCGACCTTTGTGGGAGGAGCTATCGCACTTTAAAGGCTAACCCTAGGGTTAGGAACCGTGCGACCGTGTGCGGAGAGACACATATCCAAATGTCCGTCTCGACAAGCTATATAACATACTAAAAGATGGGACCGTGTCGACCTTTGTGGGAGGAGCTATCGCACTTTAAAGGCTAACCCTAGGGTTAGGAACCGTGCGACCGTGTGCGGAGAGACACATATCCAAATGTCCGTCTCGACAAGCTATATAACATACTAAAAGATGGGACCGTGTCGACCTTTGTGGGAGGAGCTATCGCACTTTAAAGGGTTAGGGTTAGGGTTAGGGTTAGGCAATGGGGGTTCGCAAGATTACCGGTAATCTTACCGATAAGACCCAGGAGCCTCTGAACGTCCAGGACACAAGTATGAGACATCTAAAATTCCGTAATGGCGACCCGATTCGGAATCTGTTGTCCTCATTGATTTCTGAGCTTCCTAGCGGCAACAGCGCCACCATTTGTCTGCCATTGAAATTGCACAAAAAAATTCAAAAAAAAAAAAACTTTTGCCTACGTACTAAGTAGGCCACTGCGAATCTTTTTCCCTCTTGAGAGTTTTGTCTAAAATGTCCAGAAGGGGGCGCAAAGCGAACCCGGAAGTGTTTTGACACTAAGAATGTGTTTTTGGTTGAAATGCTAAACTTAAAATTGAGTACCAGAAGCGAGCCACATATCATCGCGTTCGTCTTATCGATGGCTACGCGTGGACGTGACTAACTTTTATTTCTGACCTTTGTGGGAGGAGCTATCGCACTTTAAAGGCTAACCCTAGGGTTAGGAACCGTGCGACCGTGTGCGGAGAGACACATATCCAAATGTCCGTCTCGACAAGCTATATAACATACTAAAAGATGGGACCGTGTCGACCTTTGTGGGAGGAGCTATCGCACTTTAAAGGCTAACCCTAGGGTTAGGAACCGTGCGACCGTGTGCGGAGAGACACATATCCAAATGTCCGTCTCGACAAGCTATATAACATACTAAAAGATGGGACCGTGTCGACCTTTGTGGGAGGAGCTATCGCACTTTAAAGGCTAACCCTAGGGTTAGGAACCGTGCGACCGTGTGCGGAGAGACACATATCCAAATGTCCGTCTCGACAAGCTATATAACATACTAAAAGATGGGACCGTGTCGACCTTTGTGGGAGGAGCTATCGCACTTTAAAGGGTTAGGGTTAGGGTTAGGGTTAGGCAATGGGGGTTCGCAAGATTACCGGTAATCTTACCGATAAGACCCAGGAGCCTCTGAACGTCCAGGACACAAGTATGAGACATCTAAAATTCCGTAATGGCGACCCGATTCGGAATCTGTTGTCCTCATTGATTTCTGAGCTTCCTAGCGGCAACAGCGCCACCATTTGTCTGCCATTAAAATTGCACAAAAAAATTCAAAAAAAAAAAAACTTTTGCCTACGTACTAAGTAGGCCACTGCGAATCTTTTTCCCTCTTGAGAGTTTTGTCTAAAATGTCCAGAAGGGGGCGCAACAGCGAACCCGGAAGTGTTTTGACACTTGTGTTATTTTCAAGATTTAGGGTTAGGTAATGGGGGTTCTACCGATAAGACTCAGGAGCCTCTGAGAGTCCAAAACACAAGTATGAGACATCAAAAATTCCGTAATGGCGACCCGATTCGGAATCTGTTGTCCTCATTGATTTCTGAGCTTCCTAGCGGCAACAGCGCCACCATTTGTCTGCCATTGAAATTGCACAAAAAAATTCAAAAAAAAAAAAACTTTTGCCTACGTACTAAGTAGGCCACTGCGAATCTTTTTCCCTCTTGAGAGTTTTGTCTAAAATGTCCAGAAGGGGGCGCAAAGCGAACCCGGAAGTGTTTTGACACTAAGAATGTGTTTTTGGTTGAAATGCTAAACTTAAAATTGAGTACCAGAAGCGAGCCACATATCATCGCGTTCGTCTTATCGATGGCTACGCGTGGACGTGACTAACTTTTATTTCTGACCTTTGTGGGAGGAGCTATCGCACTTTAAAGGCTAACCCTAGGGTTAGGAACCGTGCGACCGTGTGCGGAGAGACACATATCCAAATGTCCGTCTCGACAAGCTATATAACATACTAAAAGATGGGACCGTGTCGACCTTTGTGGGAGGAGCTATCGCACTTTAAAGGCTAACCCTAGGGTTAGGAACCGTGCGACCGTGTGCGGAGAGACACATATCCAAATGTCCGTCTCGACAAGCTATATAACATACTAAAAGATGGGACCGTGTCGACCTTTGTGGGAGGAGCTATCGCACTTTAAAGGCTAACCCTAGGGTTAGGAACCGTGCGACCGTGTGCGGAGAGACACATATCCAAATGTCCGTCTCGACAAGCTATATAACATACTAAAAGATGGGACCGTGTCGACCTTTGTGGGAGGAGCTATCGCACTTTAAAGGGTTAGGGTTAGGGTTAGGGTTAGGCAATGGGGGTTCGCAAGATTACCGGTAATCTTACCGATAAGACCCAGGAGCCTCTGAACGTCCAGGACACAAGTATGAGACATCTAAAATTCCGTAATGGCGACCCGATTCGGAATCTGTTGTCCTCATTGATTTCTGAGCTTCCTAGCGGCAACAGCGCCACCATTTGTCTGCCATTGAAATTGCACAAAAAAATTCAAAAAAAAAAAAACTTTTGTCTACGTACTAAGTAGGCCACTGCGAATCTTTTTCCCTCTTGAGAGTTTTGTCTAAAATGTCCAGAAGGGGGCGCAAAGCGAACCCGGAAGTGTTTTGACACTAAGAATGTGTTTTTGGTTGAAATGCTAAACTTAAAATTGAGTACCAGAAGCGAGCCACATATCATCGCGTTCGTCTTATCGATGGCTACGCGTGGACGTGACTAACTTTTATTTCTGACCTTTGTGGGAGGAGCTATCGCACTTTAAAGGCTAACCCTAGGGTTAGGAACCGTGCGACCGTGTGCGGAGAGACACATATCCAAATGTCCGTCTCGACAAGCTATATAACATACTAAAAGATGGGACCGTGTCGACCTTTGTGGGAGGAGCTATCGCACTTTAAAGGCTAACCCTAGGGTTAGGAACCGTGCGACCGTGTGCGGAGAGACACATATCCAAATGTCCGTCTCGACAAGCTATATAACATACTAAAAGATGGGACCGTGTCGACCTTTGTGGGAGGAGCTATCGCACTTTAAAGGCTAACCCTAGGGTTAGGAACCGTGCGACCGTGTGCGGAGAGACACATATCCAAATGTCCGTCTCGACAAGCTATATAACATACTAAAAGATGGGACCGTGTCGACCTTTGTGGGAGGAGCTATCGCACTTTAAAGGGTTAGGGTTAGGGTTAGGGTTAGGGTTAGGCAATGGGGGTTCGCAAGATTACCGGTAATCTTACCGATAAGACCCAGGAGCCTCTGAACGTCCAGGACACAAGTATGAGACATCTAAAATTCCGTAATGGCGACCCGATTCGGAATCTGTTGTCCTCATTGATTTCTGAGCTTCCTAGCGGCAACAGCGCCACCATTTGTCTGCCATTAAAATTGCACAAAAAAATTCAAAAAAAAAAAAACTTTTGCCTACGTACTAAGTAGGCCACTGCGAATCTTTTTCCCTCTTGAGAGTTTTGTCTAAAATGTCCAGAAGGGGGCGCAACAGCGAACCCGGAAGTGTTTTGACACTTGTGTTATTTTCAAGATTTAGGGTTAGGTAATGGGGGTTCTACCGATAAGACTCAGGAGCCTCTGAGAGTCCAAAACACAAGTATGAGACATCAAAAATTCCGTAATGGCGACCCGATTCGGAATCTGTTGTCCTCATTGATTTCTGAGCTTCCTAGCGGCAACAGCGCCACCATTTGTCTGCCATTGAAATTGCACAAAAAAATTCAAAAAAAAAAAAACTTTTGCCTACGTACTAAGTAGGCCACTGCGAATCTTTTTCCCTCTTGAGAGTTTTGTCTAAAATGTCCAGAAGGGGGCGCAAAGCGAACCCGGAAGTGTTTTGACACTAAGAATGTGTTTTTGGTTGAAATGCTAAACTTAAAATTGAGTACCAGAAGCGAGCCACATATCATCGCGTTCGTCTTATCGATGGCTACGCGTGGACGTGACTAACTTTTATTTCTGACCTTTGTGGGAGGAGCTATCGCACTTTAAAGGCTAACCCTAGGGTTAGGAACCGTGCGACCGTGTGCGGAGAGACACATATCCAAATGTCCGTCTCGACAAGCTATATAACATACTAAAAGATGGGACCGTGTCGACCTTTGTGGGAGGAGCTATCGCACTTTAAAGGCTAACCCTAGGGTTAGGAACCGTGCGACCGTGTGCGGAGAGACACATATCCAAATGTCCGTCTCGACAAGCTATATAACATACTAAAAGATGGGACCGTGTCGACCTTTGTGGGAGGAGCTATCGCACTTTAAAGGCTAACCCTAGGGTTAGGAACCGTGCGACCGTGTGCGGAGAGACACATATCCAAATGTCCGTCTCGACAAGCTATATAACATACTAAAAGATGGGACCGTGTCGACCTTTGTGGGAGGAGCTATCGCACTTTAAAGGGTTAGGGTTAGGGTTAGGGTTAGGCAATGGGGGTTCGCAAGATTACCGGTAATCTTACCGATAAGACCCAGGAGCCTCTGAACGTCCAGGACACAAGTATGAGACATCTAAAATTCCGTAATGGCGACCCGATTCGGAATCTGTTGTCCTCATTGATTTCTGAGCTTCCTAGCGGCAACAGCGCCACCATTTGTCTGCCATTAAAATTGCACAAAAAAATTCAAAAAAAAAAAAACCTTTGCCTACGTACTAAGTAGGCCACTGCGAATCTTTTTCCCTCTTGAGAGTTTTGTCTAAAATGTCCAGAAGGGGGCGCAACAGCGAACCCGGAAGTGTTTTGACACTTGTGTTATTTTCAAGATTTAGGGTTAGGTAATGGGGGTTCTACCGATAAGACTCAGGAGCCTCTGAGAGTCCAAAACACAAGTATGAGACATCAAAAATTCCGTAATGGCGACCCGATTCGGAATCTGTTGTCCTCATTGATTTCTGAGCTTCCTAGCGGCAACAGCGCCACCATTTGTCTGCCATTGAAATTGCACAAAAAAATTCAAAAAAAAAAAAACTTTTGCCTACGTACTAAGTAGGCCACTGCGAATCTTTTTCCCTCTTGAGAGTTTTGTCTAAAATGTCCAGAAGGGGGCGCAAAGCGAACCCGGAAGTGTTTTGACACTAAGAATGTGTTTTTGGTTGAAATGCTAAACTTAAAATTGAGTACCAGAAGCGAGCCACATATCATCGCGTTCGTCTTATCGATGGCTACGCGTGGACGTGACTAACTTTTATTTCTGACCTTTGTGGGAGGAGCTATCGCACTTTAAAGGCTAACCCTAGGGTTAGGAACCGTGCGACCGTGTGCGGAGAGACACATATCCAAATGTCCGTCTCGACAAGCTATATAACATACTAAAAGATGGGACCGTGTCGACCTTTGTGGGAGGAGCTATCGCACTTTAAAGGCTAACCCTAGGGTTAGGAACCGTGCGACCGTGTGCGGAGAGACACATATCCAAATGTCCGTCTCGACAAGCTATATAACATACTAAAAGATGGGACCGTGTCGACCTTTGTGGGAGGAGCTATCGCACTTTAAAGGCTAACCCTAGGGTTAGGAACCGTGCGACCGTGTGCGGAGAGACACATATCCAAATGTCCGTCTCGACAAGCTATATAACATACTAAAAGATGGGACCGTGTCGACCTTTGTGGGAGGAGCTATCGCACTTTAAAGGGTTAGGGTTAGGGTTAGGGTTAGGCAATGGGGGTTCGCAAGATTACCGGTAATCTTACCGATAAGACCCAGGAGCCTCTGAACGTCCAGGACACAAGTATGAGACATCTAAAATTCCGTAATGGCGACCCGATTCGGAATCTGTTGTCCTCATTGATTTCTGAGCTTCCTAGCGGCAACAGCGCCACCATTTGTCTGCCATTGAAATTGCACAAAAAAATTCAAAAAAAAAAAAACTTTTGCCTACGTACTAAGTAGGCCACTGCGAATCTTTTTCCCTCTTGAGAGTTTTGTCTAAAATGTCCAGAAGGGGGCGCAAAGCGAACCCGGAAGTGTTTTGACACTAAGAATGTGTTTTTGGTTGAAATGCTAAACTTAAAATTGAGTACCAGAAGCGAGCCACATATCATCGCGTTCGTCTTATCGATGGCTACGCGTGGACGTGACTAACTTTTATTTCTGACCTTTGTGGGAGGAGCTATCGCACTTTAAAGGCTAACCCTAGGGTTAGGAACCGTGCGACCGTGTGCGGAGAGACACATATCCAAATGTCCGTCTCGACAAGCTATATAACATACTAAAAGATGGGACCGTGTCGACCTTTGTGGGAGGAGCTATCGCACTTTAAAGGCTAACCCTAGGGTTAGGAACCGTGCGACCGTGTGCGGAGAGACACATATCCAAATGTCCGTCTCGACAAGCTATATAACATACTAAAAGATGGGACCGTGTCGACCTTTGTGGGAGGAGCTATCGCACTTTAAAGGCTAACCCTAGGGTTAGGAACCGTGCGACCGTGTGCGGAGAGACACATATCCAAATGTCCGTCTCGACAAGCTATATAACATACTAAAAGATGGGACCGTGTCGACCTTTGTGGGAGGAGCTATCGCACTTTAAAGGGTTAGGGTTAGGGTTAGGGTTAGGCAATGGGGGTTCGCAAGATTACCGGTAATCTTACCGATAAGACCCAGGAGCCTCTGAACGTCCAGGACACAAGTATGAGACATCTAAAATTCCGTAATGGCGACCCGATTCGGAATCTGTTGTCCTCATTGATTTCTGAGCTTCCTAGCGGCAACAGCGCCACCATTTGTCTGCCATTGAAATTGCACAAAAAAATTCAAAAAAAAAAAAACTTTTGCCTACGTACTAAGTAGGCCACTGCGAATCTTTTTCCCTCTTGAGAGTTTTGTCTAAAATGTCCAGAAGGGGGCGCAAAGCGAACCCGGAAGTGTTTTGACACTAAGAATGTGTTTTTGGTTGAAATGCTAAACTTAAAATTGAGTACCAGAAGCGAGCCACATATCATCGCGTTCGTCTTATCGATGGCTACGCGTGGACGTGACTAACTTTTATTTCTGACCTTTGTGGGAGGAGCTATCGCACTTTAAAGGCTAACCCTAGGGTTAGGAACCGTGCGACCGTGTGCGGAGAGACACATATCCAAATGTCCGTCTCGACAAGCTATATAACATACTAAAAGATGGGACCGTGTCGACCTTTGTGGGAGGAGCTATCGCACTTTAAAGGCTAACCCTAGGGTTAGGAACCGTGCGACCGTGTGCGGAGAGACACATATCCAAATGTCCGTCTCGACAAGCTATATAACATACTAAAAGATGGGACCGTGTCGACCTTTGTGGGAGGAGCTATCGCACTTTAAAGGCTAACCCTAGGGTTAGGAACCGTGCGACCGTGTGCGGAGAGACACATATCCAAATGTCCGTCTCGACAAGCTATATAACATACTAAAAGATGGGACCGTGTCGACCTTTGTGGGAGGAGCTATCGCACTTTAAAGGGTTAGGGTTAGGGTTAGGGTTAGGCAATGGGGGTTCGCAAGATTACCGGTAATCTTACCGATAAGACCCAGGAGCCTCTGAACGTCCAGGACACAAGTATGAGACATCTAAAATTCCGTAATGGCGACCCGATTCGGAATCTGTTGTCCTCATTGATTTCTGAGCTTCCTAGCGGCAACAGCGCCACCATTTGTCTGCCATTAAAATTGCACAAAAAAATTCAAAAAAAAAAAAACCTTTGCCTACGTACTAAGTAGGCCACTGCGAATCTTTTTCCCTCTTGAGAGTTTTGTCTAAAATGTCCAGAAGGGGGCGCAAAGCGAACCCGGAAGTGTTTTGACACTTGTGTTTTTTTCCAGATTTTTTTTTTTTTTTTTTAGGGTTAGGCTTAGTGTATACAAGTCTGCGGGTTAGGTTTAGGGTGAGGGTTTGAGATAGGTAGTAGTTGTAGTACTAAGACTGGTTAGGGTTAGTGTATACAAGTCTGCGGGTTAGGTTCAGGGTGAGGGTTTGAGATAGGTTGTAGTTGTAGTACTAAGACAAGTCTAAGTCCACATCAAGAAGGTTTTTTTTTTTTTTTTTTTTTTGGTTTAGTTTCTTTTTTTTTTCTTTTTTTTTGATTTTTTTTTTTTTTTTTTTGAATTTTTTTTCTTTTTTTTCTTTTTTTCTTTTTTTTTTTTCTTTTTTTTTCTTTTTTTGCATGTTTCAAGTGATTTGGGATCGACTGGTAATAGTCCCCAGTGCACTTATTTTGGTGTCCCCAAGCTCTGGGACTTAGTAAAATTTACCCCAGACCTTAGGAGTGTCGTAGAGCGACGGGACCAATTCCATTAAATCCGGCATGAAAAAGTGATTCAGAAAATGTGTTGTTTGAAAAAAAAAAATAATAATTGAGCTCTAGGGGCTGAAAAAACGTGTCTCTTTTGATTTGGCGGAGAGTTAGCAGTGTCGGAGAGCTACGAAACCACTTCCATCGGATTCGGGACGCTTCAAACATTTAGAAACAGTCTTGTTTGTGAAGACAGCAATTTTTTTGAATATCTTATTGAATTTTAAAGCTGCAAGGCCGCAAAATAAAGCCTAAAATGTCAACGCTTGACCTTTGGGTCTTCGGAGTGTCTTTGAGCGTCGGGAGTTGGCTCCCTAGACTCACTTTTTCCCGCTGAATACAGCCGTGGTGGTCTCGTGTCTCTACGATGTCGGGAAGTGGGTGTAATAGCCACTTAGCCGCCAGAAAACTTCTGTAAAAAACCGAGACCATTTTCCGACTCAGAACGACGAGGCGGACGCGCTGATATGTGTTTCCCAGCACACGGACTTACGGTTCTCTTAATTGGCTAGGGTTAGGGTTAGTTTTCAACGCGCGATAGCTCTTGAACGATACGTCCGTCAGACAAGTAATTGACGTTGGCGTTTCCAGCTTTCCGAGGCCTACGATCTGATATGTCCGCCATTGTCGTGCGACCCCCGTAGCCCCTAACCCTAACCCTAGATAACCCTAGTTTTACCTGATCGAAAGGCTTATAGGGTTACCGATGCTAAGAATGTGTTTTTGGTTGAAATGCTAAACTTAAAATTGAGTACCAGAAGCGAGCCACATATCATCGCGTTCGTCTTATCGATGGCTACGCGTGGACGTGACTAACTTTTATTTCTGACCTTTGTGGGAGGAGCTATCGCACTTTAAAGGCTAACCCTAGGGTTAGGAACCGTGCGACCGTGTGCGGAGAGACACATATCCAAATGTCCGTCTCGACAAGCTATATAACATACTAAAAGATGGGACCGTGTCGACCTTTGTGGGAGGAGCTATCGCACTTTAAAGGCTAACCCTAGGGTTAGGAACCGTGCGACCAGGACACAAGTATGAGACATCTAAAATTCCGTAATGGCGACCCGATTCGGAATCTGTTGTCCTCATTGATTTCTGAGCTTCCTAGCGGCAACAGCGCCACCATTTGTCTGCCATTAAAATTGCACAAAAAAATTCAAAAAAAAAAAAACCTTTGCCTACGTACTAAGTAGGCCACTGCGAATCTTTTTCCCTCTTGAGAGTTTTGTCTAAAATGTCCAGAAGGGGGCGCAACAGCGAACCCGGAAGTGTTTTGACACTTGTGTTATTTTCAAGATTTAGGGTTAGGTAATGGGGGTTCTACCGATAAGACTCAGGAGCCTCTGAGAGTCCAAAACACAAGTATGAGACATCAAAAATTCCGTAATGGCGACCCGATTCGGAATCTGTTGTCCTCATTGATTTCTGAGCTTCCTAGCGGCAACAGCGCCACCATTTGTCTGCCATTGAAATTGCACAAAAAAATTCAAAAAAAAAAAAACTTTTGCCTACGTACTAAGTAGGCCACTGCGAATCTTTTTCCCTCTTGAGAGTTTTGTCTAAAATGTCCAGAAGGGGGCGCAAAGCGAACCCGGAAGTGTTTTGACACTAAGAATGTGTTTTTGGTTGAAATGCTAAACTTAAAATTGAGTACCAGAAGCGAGCCACATATCATCGCGTTCGTCTTATCGATGGCTACGCGTGGACGTGACTAACTTTTATTTCTGACCTTTGTGGGAGGAGCTATCGCACTTTAAAGGCTAACCCTAGGGTTAGGAACCGTGCGACCGTGTGCGGAGAGACACATATCCAAATGTCCGTCTCGACAAGCTATATAACATACTAAAAGATGGGACCGTGTCGACCTTTGTGGGAGGAGCTATCGCACTTTAAAGGCTAACCCTAGGGTTAGGAACCGTGCGACCGTGTGCGGAGAGACACATATCCAAATGTCCGTCTCGACAAGCTATATAACATACTAAAAGATGGGACCGTGTCGACCTTTGTGGGAGGAGCTATCGCACTTTAAAGGCTAACCCTAGGGTTAGGAACCGTGCGACCGTGTGCGGAGAGACACATATCCAAATGTCCGTCTCGACAAGCTATATAACATACTAAAAGATGGGACCGTGTCGACCTTTGTGGGAGGAGCTATCGCACTTTAAAGGGTTAGGGTTAGGGTTAGGGTTAGGCAATGGGGGTTCGCAAGATTACCGGTAATCTTACCGATAAGACCCAGGAGCCTCTGAACGTCCAGGACACAAGTATGAGACATCTAAAATTCCGTAATGGCGACCCGATTCGGAATCTGTTGTCCTCATTGATTTCTGAGCTTCCTAGCGGCAACAGCGCCACCATTTGTCTGCCATTGAAATTGCACAAAAAAATTCAAAAAAAAAAAAACTTTTGCCTACGTACTAAGTAGGCCACTGCGAATCTTTTTCCCTCTTGAGAGTTTTGTCTAAAATGTCCAGAAGGGGGCGCAAAGCGAACCCGGAAGTGTTTTGACACTAAGAATGTGTTTTTGGTTGAAATGCTAAACTTAAAATTGAGTACCAGAAGCGAGCCACATATCATCGCGTTCGTCTTATCGATGGCTACGCGTGGACGTGACTAACTTTTATTTCTGACCTTTGTGGGAGGAGCTATCGCACTTTAAAGGCTAACCCTAGGGTTAGGAACCGTGCGACCGTGTGCGGAGAGACACATATCCAAATGTCCGTCTCGACAAGCTATATAACATACTAAAAGATGGGACCGTGTCGACCTTTGTGGGAGGAGCTATCGCACTTTAAAGGCTAACCCTAGGGTTAGGAACCGTGCGACCGTGTGCGGAGAGACACATATCCAAATGTCCGTCTCGACAAGCTATATAACATACTAAAAGATGGGACCGTGTCGACCTTTGTGGGAGGAGCTATCGCACTTTAAAGGCTAACCCTAGGGTTAGGAACCGTGCGACCGTGTGCGGAGAGACACATATCCAAATGTCCGTCTCGACAAGCTATATAACATACTAAAAGATGGGACCGTGTCGACCTTTGTGGGAGGAGCTATCGCACTTTAAAGGGTTAGGGTTAGGGTTAGGGTTAGGCAATGGGGGTTCGCAAGATTACCGGTAATCTTACCGATAAGACCCAGGAGCCTCTGAACGTCCAGGACACAAGTATGAGACATCTAAAATTCCGTAATGGCGACCCGATTCGGAATCTGTTGTCCTCATTGATTTCTGAGCTTCCTAGCGGCAACAGCGCCACCATTTGTCTGCCATTAAAATTGCACAAAAAAATTCAAAAAAAAAAAAACCTTTGCCTACGTACTAAGTAGGCCACTGCGAATCTTTTTCCCTCTTGAGAGTTTTGTCTAAAATGTCCAGAAGGGGGCGCAACAGCGAACCCGGAAGTGTTTTGACACTTGTGTTATTTTCAAGATTTAGGGTTAGGTAATGGGGGTTCTACCGATAAGACTCAGGAGCCTCTGAGAGTCCAAAACACAAGTATGAGACATCAAAAATTCCGTAATGGCGACCCGATTCGGAATCTGTTGTCCTCATTGATTTCTGAGCTTCCTAGCGGCAACAGCGCCACCATTTGTCTGCCATTGAAATTGCACAAAAAAATTCAAAAAAAAAAAAACTTTTGCCTACGTACTAAGTAGGCCACTGCGAATCTTTTTCCCTCTTGAGAGTTTTGTCTAAAATGTCCAGAAGGGGGCGCAAAGCGAACCCGGAAGTGTTTTGACACTAAGAATGTGTTTTTGGTTGAAATGCTAAACTTAAAATTGAGTACCAGAAGCGAGCCACATATCATCGCGTTCGTCTTATCGATGGCTACGCGTGGACGTGACTAACTTTTATTTCTGACCTTTGTGGGAGGAGCTATCGCACTTTAAAGGCTAACCCTAGGGTTAGGAACCGTGCGACCGTGTGCGGAGAGACACATATCCAAATGTCCGTCTCGACAAGCTATATAACATACTAAAAGATGGGACCGTGTCGACCTTTGTGGGAGGAGCTATCGCACTTTAAAGGCTAACCCTAGGGTTAGGAACCGTGCGACCGTGTGCGGAGAGACACATATCCAAATGTCCGTCTCGACAAGCTATATAACATACTAAAAGATGGGACCGTGTCGACCTTTGTGGGAGGAGCTATCGCACTTTAAAGGCTAACCCTAGGGTTAGGAACCGTGCGACCGTGTGCGGAGAGACACATATCCAAATGTCCGTCTCGACAAGCTATATAACATACTAAAAGATGGGACCGTGTCGACCTTTGTGGGAGGAGCTATCGCACTTTAAAGGGTTAGGGTTAGGGTTAGGGTTAGGCAATGGGGGTTCGCAAGATTACCGGTAATCTTACCGATAAGACCCAGGAGCCTCTGAACGTCCAGGACACAAGTATGAGACATCTAAAATTCCGTAATGGCGACCCGATTCGGAATCTGTTGTCCTCATTGATTTCTGAGCTTCCTAGCGGCAACAGCGCCACCATTTGTCTGCCATTGAAATTGCACAAAAAAATTCAAAAAAAAAAAAACTTTTGCCTACGTACTAAGTAGGCCACTGCGAATCTTTTTCCCTCTTGAGAGTTTTGTCTAAAATGTCCAGAAGGGGGCGCAAAGCGAACCCGGAAGTGTTTTGACACTAAGAATGTGTTTTTGGTTGAAATGCTAAACTTAAAATTGAGTACCAGAAGCGAGCCACATATCATCGCGTTCGTCTTATCGATGGCTACGCGTGGACGTGACTAACTTTTATTTCTGACCTTTGTGGGAGGAGCTATCGCACTTTAAAGGCTAACCCTAGGGTTAGGAACCGTGCGACCGTGTGCGGAGAGACACATATCCAAATGTCCGTCTCGACAAGCTATATAACATACTAAAAGATGGGACCGTGTCGACCTTTGTGGGAGGAGCTATCGCACTTTAAAGGCTAACCCTAGGGTTAGGAACCGTGCGACCGTGTGCGGAGAGACACATATCCAAATGTCCGTCTCGACAAGCTATATAACATACTAAAAGATGGGACCGTGTCGACCTTTGTGGGAGGAGCTATCGCACTTTAAAGGCTAACCCTAGGGTTAGGAACCGTGCGACCGTGTGCGGAGAGACACATATCCAAATGTCCGTCTCGACAAGCTATATAACATACTAAAAGATGGGACCGTGTCGACCTTTGTGGGAGGAGCTATCGCACTTTAAAGGGTTAGGGTTAGGGTTAGGGTTAGGCAATGGGGGTTCGCAAGATTACCGGTAATCTTACCGATAAGACCCAGGAGCCTCTGAACGTCCAGGACACAAGTATGAGACATCTAAAATTCCGTAATGGCGACCCGATTCGGAATCTGTTGTCCTCATTGATTTCTGAGCTTCCTAGCGGCAACAGCGCCACCATTTGTCTGCCATTAAAATTGCACAAAAAAATTCAAAAAAAAAAAAACTTTTGCCTACGTACTAAGTAGGCCACTGCGAATCTTTTTCCCTCTTGAGAGTTTTGTCTAAAATGTCCAGAAGGGGGCGCAACAGCGAACCCGGAAGTGTTTTGACACTTGTGTTATTTTCAAGATTTAGGGTTAGGTAATGGGGGTTCTACCGATAAGACTCAGGAGCCTCTGAGAGTCCAAAACACAAGTATGAGACATCAAAAATTCCGTAATGGCGACCCGATTCGGAATCTGTTGTCCTCATTGATTTCTGAGCTTCCTAGCGGCAACAGCGCCACCATTTGTCTGCCATTGAAATTGCACAAAAAAATTCAAAAAAAAAAAAACTTTTGCCTACGTACTAAGTAGGCCACTGCGAATCTTTTTCCCTCTTGAGAGTTTTGTCTAAAATGTCCAGAAGGGGGCGCAAAGCGAACCCGGAAGTGTTTTGACACTAAGAATGTGTTTTTGGTTGAAATGCTAAACTTAAAATTGAGTACCAGAAGCGAGCCACATATCATCGCGTTCGTCTTATCGATGGCTACGCGTGGACGTGACTAACTTTTATTTCTGACCTTTGTGGGAGGAGCTATCGCACTTTAAAGGCTAACCCTAGGGTTAGGAACCGTGCGACCGTGTGCGGAGAGACACATATCCAAATGTCCGTCTCGACAAGCTATATAACATACTAAAAGATGGGACCGTGTCGACCTTTGTGGGAGGAGCTATCGCACTTTAAAGGCTAACCCTAGGGTTAGGAACCGTGCGACCGTGTGCGGAGAGACACATATCCAAATGTCCGTCTCGACAAGCTATATAACATACTAAAAGATGGGACCGTGTCGACCTTTGTGGGAGGAGCTATCGCACTTTAAAGGCTAACCCTAGGGTTAGGAACCGTGCGACCGTGTGCGGAGAGACACATATCCAAATGTCCGTCTCGACAAGCTATATAACATACTAAAAGATGGGACCGTGTCGACCTTTGTGGGAGGAGCTATCGCACTTTAAAGGGTTAGGGTTAGGGTTAGGGTTAGGCAATGGGGGTTCGCAAGATTACCGGTAATCTTACCGATAAGACCCAGGAGCCTCTGAACGTCCAGGACACAAGTATGAGACATCTAAAATTCCGTAATGGCGACCCGATTCGGAATCTGTTGTCCTCATTGATTTCTGAGCTTCCTAGCGGCAACAGCGCCACCATTTGTCTGCCATTGAAATTGCACAAAAAAATTCAAAAAAAAAAAAACTTTTGCCTACGTACTAAGTAGGCCACTGCGAATCTTTTTCCCTCTTGAGAGTTTTGTCTAAAATGTCCAGAAGGGGGCGCAAAGCGAACCCGGAAGTGTTTTGACACTAAGAATGTGTTTTTGGTTGAAATGCTAAACTTAAAATTGAGTACCAGAAGCGAGCCACATATCATCGCGTTCGTCTTATCGATGGCTACGCGTGGACGTGACTAACTTTTATTTCTGACCTTTGTGGGAGGAGCTATCGCACTTTAAAGGCTAACCCTAGGGTTAGGAACCGTGCGACCGTGTGCGGAGAGACACATATCCAAATGTCCGTCTCGACAAGCTATATAACATACTAAAAGATGGGACCGTGTCGACCTTTGTGGGAGGAGCTATCGCACTTTAAAGGCTAACCCTAGGGTTAGGAACCGTGCGACCGTGTGCGGAGAGACACATATCCAAATGTCCGTCTCGACAAGCTATATAACATACTAAAAGATGGGACCGTGTCGACCTTTGTGGGAGGAGCTATCGCACTTTAAAGGCTAACCCTAGGGTTAGGAACCGTGCGACCGTGTGCGGAGAGACACATATCCAAATGTCCGTCTCGACAAGCTATATAACATACTAAAAGATGGGACCGTGTCGACCTTTGTGGGAGGAGCTATCGCACTTTAAAGGGTTAGGGTTAGGGTTAGGGTTAGGCAATGGGGGTTCGCAAGATTACCGGTAATCTTACCGATAAGACCCAGGAGCCTCTGAACGTCCAGGACACAAGTATGAGACATCTAAAATTCCGTAATGGCGACCCGATTCGGAATCTGTTGTCCTCATTGATTTCTGAGCTTCCTAGCGGCAACAGCGCCACCATTTGTCTGCCATTAAAATTGCACAAAAAAATTCAAAAAAAAAAAAACTTTTGCCTACGTACTAAGTAGGCCACTGCGAATCTTTTTCCCTCTTGAGAGTTTTGTCTAAAATGTCCAGAAGGGGGCGCAACAGCGAACCCGGAAGTGTTTTGACACTTGTGTTATTTTCAAGATTTAGGGTTAGGTAATGGGGGTTCTACCGATAAGACTCAGGAGCCTCTGAGAGTCCAAAACACAAGTATGAGACATCAAAAATTCCGTAATGGCGACCCGATTCGGAATCTGTTGTCCTCATTGATTTCTGAGCTTCCTAGCGGCAACAGCGCCACCATTTGTCTGCCATTGAAATTGCACAAAAAAATTCAAAAAAAAAAAAACTTTTGCCTACGTACTAAGTAGGCCACTGCGAATCTTTTTCCCTCTTGAGAGTTTTGTCTAAAATGTCCAGAAGGGGGCGCAAAGCGAACCCGGAAGTGTTTTGACACTAAGAATGTGTTTTTGGTTGAAATGCTAAACTTAAAATTGAGTACCAGAAGCGAGCCACATATCATCGCGTTCGTCTTATCGATGGCTACGCGTGGACGTGACTAACTTTTATTTCTGACCTTTGTGGGAGGAGCTATCGCACTTTAAAGGCTAACCCTAGGGTTAGGAACCGTGCGACCGTGTGCGGAGAGACACATATCCAAATGTCCGTCTCGACAAGCTATATAACATACTAAAAGATGGGACCGTGTCGACCTTTGTGGGAGGAGCTATCGCACTTTAAAGGCTAACCCTAGGGTTAGGAACCGTGCGACCGTGTGCGGAGAGACACATATCCAAATGTCCGTCTCGACAAGCTATATAACATACTAAAAGATGGGACCGTGTCGACCTTTGTGGGAGGAGCTATCGCACTTTAAAGGCTAACCCTAGGGTTAGGAACCGTGCGACCGTGTGCGGAGAGACACATATCCAAATGTCCGTCTCGACAAGCTATATAACATACTAAAAGATGGGACCGTGTCGACCTTTGTGGGAGGAGCTATCGCACTTTAAAGGGTTAGGGTTAGGGTTAGGGTTAGGCAATGGGGGTTCGCAAGATTACCGGTAATCTTACCGATAAGACCCAGGAGCCTCTGAACGTCCAGGACACAAGTATGAGACATCTAAAATTCCGTAATGGCGACCCGATTCGGAATCTGTTGTCCTCATTGATTTCTGAGCTTCCTAGCGGCAACAGCGCCACCATTTGTCTGCCATTGAAATTGCACAAAAAAATTCAAAAAAAAAAAAACTTTTGTCTACGTACTAAGTAGGCCACTGCGAATCTTTTTCCCTCTTGAGAGTTTTGTCTAAAATGTCCAGAAGGGGGCGCAAAGCGAACCCGGAAGTGTTTTGACACTAAGAATGTGTTTTTGGTTGAAATGCTAAACTTAAAATTGAGTACCAGAAGCGAGCCACATATCATCGCGTTCGTCTTATCGATGGCTACGCGTGGACGTGACTAACTTTTATTTCTGACCTTTGTGGGAGGAGCTATCGCACTTTAAAGGCTAACCCTAGGGTTAGGAACCGTGCGACCGTGTGCGGAGAGACACATATCCAAATGTCCGTCTCGACAAGCTATATAACATACTAAAAGATGGGACCGTGTCGACCTTTGTGGGAGGAGCTATCGCACTTTAAAGGCTAACCCTAGGGTTAGGAACCGTGCGACCGTGTGCGGAGAGACACATATCCAAATGTCCGTCTCGACAAGCTATATAACATACTAAAAGATGGGACCGTGTCGACCTTTGTGGGAGGAGCTATCGCACTTTAAAGGCTAACCCTAGGGTTAGGAACCGTGCGACCGTGTGCGGAGAGACACATATCCAAATGTCCGTCTCGACAAGCTATATAACATACTAAAAGATGGGACCGTGTCGACCTTTGTGGGAGGAGCTATCGCACTTTAAAGGGTTAGGGTTAGGGTTAGGGTTAGGCAATGGGGGTTCGCAAGATTACCGGTAATCTTACCGATAAGACCCAGGAGCCTCTGAACGTCCAGGACACAAGTATGAGACATCTAAAATTCCGTAATGGCGACCCGATTCGGAATCTGTTGTCCTCATTGATTTCTGAGCTTCCTAGCGGCAACAGCGCCACCATTTGTCTGCCATTAAAATTGCACAAAAAAATTCAAAAAAAAAAAAACTTTTGCCTACGTACTAAGTAGGCCACTGCGAATCTTTTTCCCTCTTGAGAGTTTTGTCTAAAATGTCCAGAAGGGGGCGCAACAGCGAACCCGGAAGTGTTTTGACACTTGTGTTATTTTCAAGATTTAGGGTTAGGTAATGGGGGTTCTACCGATAAGACTCAGGAGCCTCTGAGAGTCCAAAACACAAGTATGAGACATCAAAAATTCCGTAATGGCGACCCGATTCGGAATCTGTTGTCCTCATTGATTTCTGAGCTTCCTAGCGGCAACAGCGCCACCATTTGTCTGCCATTGAAATTGCACAAAAAAATTCAAAAAAAAAAAAACTTTTGCCTACGTACTAAGTAGGCCACTGCGAATCTTTTTCCCTCTTGAGAGTTTTGTCTAAAATGTCCAGAAGGGGGCGCAAAGCGAACCCGGAAGTGTTTTGACACTAAGAATGTGTTTTTGGTTGAAATGCTAAACTTAAAATTGAGTACCAGAAGCGAGCCACATATCATCGCGTTCGTCTTATCGATGGCTACGCGTGGACGTGACTAACTTTTATTTCTGACCTTTGTGGGAGGAGCTATCGCACTTTAAAGGCTAACCCTAGGGTTAGGAACCGTGCGACCGTGTGCGGAGAGACACATATCCAAATGTCCGTCTCGACAAGCTATATAACATACTAAAAGATGGGACCGTGTCGACCTTTGTGGGAGGAGCTATCGCACTTTAAAGGCTAACCCTAGGGTTAGGAACCGTGCGACCGTGTGCGGAGAGACACATATCCAAATGTCCGTCTCGACAAGCTATATAACATACTAAAAGATGGGACCGTGTCGACCTTTGTGGGAGGAGCTATCGCACTTTAAAGGCTAACCCTAGGGTTAGGAACCGTGCGACCGTGTGCGGAGAGACACATATCCAAATGTCCGTCTCGACAAGCTATATAACATACTAAAAGATGGGACCGTGTCGACCTTTGTGGGAGGAGCTATCGCACTTTAAAGGGTTAGGGTTAGGGTTAGGGTTAGGCAATGGGGGTTCGCAAGATTACCGGTAATCTTACCGATAAGACCCAGGAGCCTCTGAACGTCCAGGACACAAGTATGAGACATCTAAAATTCCGTAATGGCGACCCGATTCGGAATCTGTTGTCCTCATTGATTTCTGAGCTTCCTAGCGGCAACAGCGCCACCATTTGTCTGCCATTAAAATTGCACAAAAAAATTCAAAAAAAAAAAAACCTTTGCCTACGTACTAAGTAGGCCACTGCGAATCTTTTTCCCTCTTGAGAGTTTTGTCTAAAATGTCCAGAAGGGGGCGCAACAGCGAACCCGGAAGTGTTTTGACACTTGTGTTATTTTCAAGATTTAGGGTTAGGTAATGGGGGTTCTACCGATAAGACTCAGGAGCCTCTGAGAGTCCAAAACACAAGTATGAGACATCAAAAATTCCGTAATGGCGACCCGATTCGGAATCTGTTGTCCTCATTGATTTCTGAGCTTCCTAGCGGCAACAGCGCCACCATTTGTCTGCCATTGAAATTGCACAAAAAAATTCAAAAAAAAAAAAACTTTTGCCTACGTACTAAGTAGGCCACTGCGAATCTTTTTCCCTCTTGAGAGTTTTGTCTAAAATGTCCAGAAGGGGGCGCAAAGCGAACCCGGAAGTGTTTTGACACTAAGAATGTGTTTTTGGTTGAAATGCTAAACTTAAAATTGAGTACCAGAAGCGAGCCACATATCATCGCGTTCGTCTTATCGATGGCTACGCGTGGAAGTGACTAACTTTTATTTCTGACCTTTGTGGGAGGAGCTATCGCACTTTAAAGGCTAACCCTAGGGTTAGGAACCGTGCGACCGTGTGCGGAGAGACACATATCCAAATGTCCGTCTCGACAAGCTATATAACATACTAAAAGATGGGACCGTGTCGACCTTTGTGGGAGGAGCTATCGCACTTTAAAGGCTAACCCTAGGGTTAGGAACCGTGCGACCGTGTGCGGAGAGACACATATCCAAATGTCCGTCTCGACAAGCTATATAACATACTAAAAGATGGGACCGTGTCGACCTTTGTGGGAGGAGCTATCGCACTTTAAAGGCTAACCCTAGGGTTAGGAACCGTGCGACCGTGTGCGGAGAGACACATATCCAAATGTCCGTCTCGACAAGCTATATAACATACTAAAAGATGGGACCGTGTCGACCTTTGTGGGAGGAGCTATCGCACTTTAAAGGGTTAGGGTTAGGGTTAGGGTTAGGCAATGGGGGTTCGCAAGATTACCGGTAATCTTACCGATAAGACCCAGGAGCCTCTGAACGTCCAGGACACAAGTATGAGACATCTAAAATTCCGTAATGGCGACCCGATTCGGAATCTGTTGTCCTCATTGATTTCTGAGCTTCCTAGCGGCAACAGCGCCACCATTTGTCTGCCATTAAAATTGCACAAAAAAATTCAAAAAAAAAAAAACCTTTGCCTACGTACTAAGTAGGCCACTGCGAATCTTTTTCCCTCTTGAGAGTTTTGTCTAAAATGTCCAGAAGGGGGCGCAACAGCGAACCCGGAAGTGTTTTGACACTTGTGTTATTTTCAAGATTTAGGGTTAGGTAATGGGGGTTCTACCGATAAGACTCAGGAGCCTCTGAGAGTCCAAAACACAAGTATGAGACATCAAAAATTCCGTAATGGCGACCCGATTCGGAATCTGTTGTCCTCATTGATTTCTGAGCTTCCTAGCGGCAACAGCGCCACCATTTGTCTGCCATTGAAATTGCACAAAAAAATTCAAAAAAAAAAAAACTTTTGCCTACGTACTAAGTAGGCCACTGCGAATCTTTTTCCCTCTTGAGAGTTTTGTCTAAAATGTCCAGAAGGGGGCGCAAAGCGAACCCGGAAGTGTTTTGACACTAAGAATGTGTTTTTGGTTGAAATGCTAAACTTAAAATTGAGTACCAGAAGCGAGCCACATATCATCGCGTTCGTCTTATCGATGGCTACGCGTGGACGTGACTAACTTTTATTTCTGACCTTTGTGGGAGGAGCTATCGCACTTTAAAGGCTAACCCTAGGGTTAGGAACCGTGCGACCGTGTGCGGAGAGACACATATCCAAATGTCCGTCTCGACAAGCTATATAACATACTAAAAGATGGGACCGTGTCGACCTTTGTGGGAGGAGCTATCGCACTTTAAAGGCTAACCCTAGGGTTAGGAACCGTGCGACCGTGTGCGGAGAGACACATATCCAAATGTCCGTCTCGACAAGCTATATAACATACTAAAAGATGGGACCGTGTCGACCTTTGTGGGAGGAGCTATCGCACTTTAAAGGCTAACCCTAGGGTTAGGAACCGTGCGACCGTGTGCGGAGAGACACATATCCAAATGTCCGTCTCGACAAGCTATATAACATACTAAAAGATGGGACCGTGTCGACCTTTGTGGGAGGAGCTATCGCACTTTAAAGGGTTAGGGTTAGGGTTAGGGTTAGGCAATGGGGGTTCGCAAGATTACCGGTAATCTTACCGATAAGACCCAGGAGCCTCTGAACGTCCAGGACACAAGTATGAGACATCTAAAATTCCGTAATGGCGACCCGATTCGGAATCTGTTGTCCTCATTGATTTCTGAGCTTCCTAGCGGCAACAGCGCCACCATTTGTCTGCCATTAAAATTGCACAAAAAAATTCAAAAAAAAAAAAACCTTTGCCTACGTACTAAGTAGGCCACTGCGAATCTTTTTCCCTCTTGAGAGTTTTGTCTAAAATGTCCAGAAGGGGGCGCAACAGCGAACCCGGAAGTGTTTTGACACTTGTGTTATTTTCAAGATTTAGGGTTAGGTAATGGGGGTTCTACCGATAAGACTCAGGAGCCTCTGAGAGTCCAAAACACAAGTATGAGACATCAAAAATTCCGTAATGGCGACCCGATTCGGAATCTGTTGTCCTCATTGATTTCTGAGCTTCCTAGCGGCAACAGCGCCACCATTTGTCTGCCATTGAAATTGCACAAAAAAATTCAAAAAAAAAAAAACTTTTGCCTACGTACTAAGTAGGCCACTGCGAATCTTTTTCCCTCTTGAGAGTTTTGTCTAAAATGTCCAGAAGGGGGCGCAAAGCGAACCCGGAAGTGTTTTGACACTAAGAATGTGTTTTTGGTTGAAATGCTAAACTTAAAATTGAGTACCAGAAGCGAGCCACATATCATCGCGTTCGTCTTATCGATGGCTACGCGTGGACGTGACTAACTTTTATTTCTGACCTTTGTGGGAGGAGCTATCGCACTTTAAAGGCTAACCCTAGGGTTAGGAACCGTGCGACCGTGTGCGGAGAGACACATATCCAAATGTCCGTCTCGACAAGCTATATAACATACTAAAAGATGGGACCGTGTCGACCTTTGTGGGAGGAGCTATCGCACTTTAAAGGCTAACCCTAGGGTTAGGAACCGTGCGACCGTGTGCGGAGAGACACATATCCAAATGTCCGTCTCGACAAGCTATATAACATACTAAAAGATGGGACCGTGTCGACCTTTGTGGGAGGAGCTATCGCACTTTAAAGGCTAACCCTAGGGTTAGGAACCGTGCGACCGTGTGCGGAGAGACACATATCCAAATGTCCGTCTCGACAAGCTATATAACATACTAAAAGATGGGACCGTGTCGACCTTTGTGGGAGGAGCTATCGCACTTTAAAGGGTTAGGGTTAGGGTTAGGGTTAGGCAATGGGGGTTCGCAAGATTACCGGTAATCTTACCGATAAGACCCAGGAGCCTCTGAACGTCCAGGACACAAGTATGAGACATCTAAAATTCCGTAATGGCGACCCGATTCGGAATCTGTTGTCCTCATTGATTTCTGAGCTTCCTAGCGGCAACAGCGCCACCATTTGTCTGCCATTAAAATTGCACAAAAAAATTCAAAAAAAAAAAAACCTTTGCCTACGTACTAAGTAGGCCACTGCGAATCTTTTTCCCTCTTGAGAGTTTTGTCTAAAATGTCCAGAAGGGGGCGCAACAGCGAACCCGGAAGTGTTTTGACACTTGTGTTATTTTCAAGATTTAGGGTTAGGTAATGGGGGTTCTACCGATAAGACTCAGGAGCCTCTGAGAGTCCAAAACACAAGTATGAGACATCAAAAATTCCGTAATGGCGACCCGATTCGGAATCTGTTGTCCTCATTGATTTCTGAGCTTCCTAGCGGCAACAGCGCCACCATTTGTCTGCCATTGAAATTGCACAAAAAAATTCAAAAAAAAAAAAACTTTTGCCTACGTACTAAGTAGGCCACTGCGAATCTTTTTCCCTCTTGAGAGTTTTGTCTAAAATGTCCAGAAGGGGGCGCAAAGCGAACCCGGAAGTGTTTTGACACTAAGAATGTGTTTTTGGTTGAAATGCTAAACTTAAAATTGAGTACCAGAAGCGAGCCACATATCATCGCGTTCGTCTTATCGATGGCTACGCGTGGACGTGACTAACTTTTATTTCTGACCTTTGTGGGAGGAGCTATCGCACTTTAAAGGCTAACCCTAGGGTTAGGAACCGTGCGACCGTGTGCGGAGAGACACATATCCAAATGTCCGTCTCGACAAGCTATATAACATACTAAAAGATGGGACCGTGTCGACCTTTGTGGGAGGAGCTATCGCACTTTAAAGGCTAACCCTAGGGTTAGGAACCGTGCGACCGTGTGCGGAGAGACACATATCCAAATGTCCGTCTCGACAAGCTATATAACATACTAAAAGATGGGACCGTGTCGACCTTTGTGGGAGGAGCTATCGCACTTTAAAGGCTAACCCTAGGGTTAGGAACCGTGCGACCGTGTGCGGAGAGACACATATCCAAATGTCCGTCTCGACAAGCTATATAACATACTAAAAGATGGGACCGTGTCGACCTTTGTGGGAGGAGCTATCGCACTTTAAAGGGTTAGGGTTAGGGTTAGGGTTAGGCAATGGGGGTTCGCAAGATTACCGGTAATCTTACCGATAAGACCCAGGAGCCTCTGAACGTCCAGGACACAAGTATGAGACATCTAAAATTCCGTAATGGCGACCCGATTCGGAATCTGTTGTCCTCATTGATTTCTGAGCTTCCTAGCGGCAACAGCGCCACCATTTGTCTGCCATTGAAATTGCACAAAAAAATTCAAAAAAAAAAAAACTTTTGCCTACGTACTAAGTAGGCCACTGCGAATCTTTTTCCCTCTTGAGAGTTTTGTCTAAAATGTCCAGAAGGGGGCGCAAAGCGAACCCGGAAGTGTTTTGACACTAAGAATGTGTTTTTGGTTGAAATGCTAAACTTAAAATTGAGTACCAGAAGCGAGCCACATATCATCGCGTTCGTCTTATCGATGGCTACGCGTGGACGTGACTAACTTTTATTTCTGACCTTTGTGGGAGGAGCTATCGCACTTTAAAGGCTAACCCTAGGGTTAGGAACCGTGCGACCGTGTGCGGAGAGACACATATCCAAATGTCCGTCTCGACAAGCTATATAACATACTAAAAGATGGGACCGTGTCGACCTTTGTGGGAGGAGCTATCGCACTTTAAAGGCTAACCCTAGGGTTAGGAACCGTGCGACCGTGTGCGGAGAGACACATATCCAAATGTCCGTCTCGACAAGCTATATAACATACTAAAAGATGGGACCGTGTCGACCTTTGTGGGAGGAGCTATCGCACTTTAAAGGCTAACCCTAGGGTTAGGAACCGTGCGACCGTGTGCGGAGAGACACATATCCAAATGTCCGTCTCGACAAGCTATATAACATACTAAAAGATGGGACCGTGTCGACCTTTGTGGGAGGAGCTATCGCACTTTAAAGGGTTAGGGTTAGGGTTAGGGTTAGGCAATGGGGGTTCGCAAGATTACCGGTAATCTTACCGATAAGACCCAGGAGCCTCTGAACGTCCAGGACACAAGTATGAGACATCTAAAATTCCGTAATGGCGACCCGATTCGGAATCTGTTGTCCTCATTGATTTCTGAGCTTCCTAGCGGCAACAGCGCCACCATTTGTCTGCCATTAAAATTGCACAAAAAAATTCAAAAAAAAAAAAACCTTTGCCTACGTACTAAGTAGGCCACTGCGAATCTTTTTCCCTCTTGAGAGTTTTGTCTAAAATGTCCAGAAGGGGGCGCAACAGCGAACCCGGAAGTGTTTTGACACTTGTGTTATTTTCAAGATTTAGGGTTAGGTAATGGGGGTTCTACCGATAAGACTCAGGAGCCTCTGAGAGTCCAAAACACAAGTATGAGACATCAAAAATTCCGTAATGGCGACCCGATTCGGAATCTGTTGTCCTCATTGATTTCTGAGCTTCCTAGCGGCAACAGCGCCACCATTTGTCTGCCATTGAAATTGCACAAAAAAATTCAAAAAAAAAAAAACTTTTGCCTACGTACTAAGTAGGCCACTGCGAATCTTTTTCCCTCTTGAGAGTTTTGTCTAAAATGTCCAGAAGGGGGCGCAAAGCGAACCCGGAAGTGTTTTGACACTAAGAATGTGTTTTTGGTTGAAATGCTAAACTTAAAATTGAGTACCAGAAGCGAGCCACATATCATCGCGTTCGTCTTATCGATGGCTACGCGTGGACGTGACTAACTTTTATTTCTGACCTTTGTGGGAGGAGCTATCGCACTTTAAAGGCTAACCCTAGGGTTAGGAACCGTGCGACCGTGTGCGGAGAGACACATATCCAAATGTCCGTCTCGACAAGCTATATAACATACTAAAAGATGGGACCGTGTCGACCTTTGTGGGAGGAGCTATCGCACTTTAAAGGCTAACCCTAGGGTTAGGAACCGTGCGACCGTGTGCGGAGAGACACATATCCAAATGTCCGTCTCGACAAGCTATATAACATACTAAAAGATGGGACCGTGTCGACCTTTGTGGGAGGAGCTATCGCACTTTAAAGGCTAACCCTAGGGTTAGGAACCGTGCGACCGTGTGCGGAGAGACACATATCCAAATGTCCGTCTCGACAAGCTATATAACATACTAAAAGATGGGACCGTGTCGACCTTTGTGGGAGGAGCTATCGCACTTTAAAGGGTTAGGGTTAGGGTTAGGGTTAGGCAATGGGGGTTCGCAAGATTACCGGTAATCTTACCGATAAGACCCAGGAGCCTCTGAACGTCCAGGACACAAGTATGAGACATCTAAAATTCCGTAATGGCGACCCGATTCGGAATCTGTTGTCCTCATTGATTTCTGAGCTTCCTAGCGGCAACAGCGCCACCATTTGTCTGCCATTGAAATTGCACAAAAAAATTCAAAAAAAAAAAAACTTTTGCCTACGTACTAAGTAGGCCACTGCGAATCTTTTTCCCTCTTGAGAGTTTTGTCTAAAATGTCCAGAAGGGGGCGCAAAGCGAACCCGGAAGTGTTTTGACACTAAGAATGTGTTTTTGGTTGAAATGCTAAACTTAAAATTGAGTACCAGAAGCGAGCCACATATCATCGCGTTCGTCTTATCGATGGCTACGCGTGGACGTGACTAACTTTTATTTCTGACCTTTGTGGGAGGAGCTATCGCACTTTAAAGGCTAACCCTAGGGTTAGGAACCGTGCGACCGTGTGCGGAGAGACACATATCCAAATGTCCGTCTCGACAAGCTATATAACATACTAAAAGATGGGACCGTGTCGACCTTTGTGGGAGGAGCTATCGCACTTTAAAGGCTAACCCTAGGGTTAGGAACCGTGCGACCGTGTGCGGAGAGACACATATCCAAATGTCCGTCTCGACAAGCTATATAACATACTAAAAGATGGGACCGTGTCGACCTTTGTGGGAGGAGCTATCGCACTTTAAAGGCTAACCCTAGGGTTAGGAACCGTGCGACCGTGTGCGGAGAGACACATATCCAAATGTCCGTCTCGACAAGCTATATAACATACTAAAAGATGGGACCGTGTCGACCTTTGTGGGAGGAGCTATCGCACTTTAAAGGGTTAGGGTTAGGGTTAGGGTTAGGCAATGGGGGTTCGCAAGATTACCGGTAATCTTACCGATAAGACCCAGGAGCCTCTGAACGTCCAGGACACAAGTATGAGACATCTAAAATTCCGTAATGGCGACCCGATTCGGAATCTGTTGTCCTCATTGATTTCTGAGCTTCCTAGCGGCAACAGCGCCACCATTTGTCTGCCATTGAAATTGCACAAAAAAATTCAAAAAAAAAAAAACTTTTGCCTACGTACTAAGTAGGCCACTGCGAATCTTTTTCCCTCTTGAGAGTTTTGTCTAAAATGTCCAGAAGGGGGCGCAAAGCGAACCCGGAAGTGTTTTGACACTAAGAATGTGTTTTTGGTTGAAATGCTAAACTTAAAATTGAGTACCAGAAGCGAGCCACATATCATCGCGTTCGTCTTATCGATGGCTACGCGTGGACGTGACTAACTTTTATTTCTGACCTTTGTGGGAGGAGCTATCGCACTTTAAAGGCTAACCCTAGGGTTAGGAACCGTGCGACCGTGTGCGGAGAGACACATATCCAAATGTCCGTCTCGACAAGCTATATAACATACTAAAAGATGGGACCGTGTCGACCTTTGTGGGAGGAGCTATCGCACTTTAAAGGCTAACCCTAGGGTTAGGAACCGTGCGACCGTGTGCGGAGAGACACATATCCAAATGTCCGTCTCGACAAGCTATATAACATACTAAAAGATGGGACCGTGTCGACCTTTGTGGGAGGAGCTATCGCACTTTAAAGGCTAACCCTAGGGTTAGGAACCGTGCGACCGTGTGCGGAGAGACACATATCCAAATGTCCGTCTCGACAAGCTATATAACATACTAAAAGATGGGACCGTGTCGACCTTTGTGGGAGGAGCTATCGCACTTTAAAGGGTTAGGGTTAGGGTTAGGGTTAGGCAATGGGGGTTCGCAAGATTACCGGTAATCTTACCGATAAGACCCAGGAGCCTCTGAACGTCCAGGACACAAGTATGAGACATCTAAAATTCCGTAATGGCGACCCGATTCGGAATCTGTTGTCCTCATTGATTTCTGAGCTTCCTAGCGGCAACAGCGCCACCATTTGTCTGCCATTAAAATTGCACAAAAAAATTCAAAAAAAAAAAAACTTTTGCCTACGTACTAAGTAGGCCACTGCGAATCTTTTTCCCTCTTGAGAGTTTTGTCTAAAATGTCCAGAAGGGGGCGCAACAGCGAACCCGGAAGTGTTTTGACACTTGTGTTATTTTCAAGATTTAGGGTTAGGTAATGGGGGTTCTACCGATAAGACTCAGGAGCCTCTGAGAGTCCAAAACACAAGTATGAGACATCAAAAATTCCGTAATGGCGACCCGATTCGGAATCTGTTGTCCTCATTGATTTCTGAGCTTCCTAGCGGCAACAGCGCCACCATTTGTCTGCCATTGAAATTGCACAAAAAAATTCAAAAAAAAAAAAACTTTTGCCTACGTACTAAGTAGGCCACTGCGAATCTTTTTCCCTCTTGAGAGTTTTGTCTAAAATGTCCAGAAGGGGGCGCAAAGCGAACCCGGAAGTGTTTTGACACTAAGAATGTGTTTTTGGTTGAAATGCTAAACTTAAAATTGAGTACCAGAAGCGAGCCACATATCATCGCGTTCGTCTTATCGATGGCTACGCGTGGACGTGACTAACTTTTATTTCTGACCTTTGTGGGAGGAGCTATCGCACTTTAAAGGCTAACCCTAGGGTTAGGAACCGTGCGACCGTGTGCGGAGAGACACATATCCAAATGTCCGTCTCGACAAGCTATATAACATACTAAAAGATGGGACCGTGTCGACCTTTGTGGGAGGAGCTATCGCACTTTAAAGGCTAACCCTAGGGTTAGGAACCGTGCGACCGTGTGCGGAGAGACACATATCCAAATGTCCGTCTCGACAAGCTATATAACATACTAAAAGATGGGACCGTGTCGACCTTTGTGGGAGGAGCTATCGCACTTTAAAGGCTAACCCTAGGGTTAGGAACCGTGCGACCGTGTGCGGAGAGACACATATCCAAATGTCCGTCTCGACAAGCTATATAACATACTAAAAGATGGGACCGTGTCGACCTTTGTGGGAGGAGCTATCGCACTTTAAAGGGTTAGGGTTAGGGTTAGGGTTAGGCAATGGGGGTTCGCAAGATTACCGGTAATCTTACCGATAAGACCCAGGAGCCTCTGAACGTCCAGGACACAAGTATGAGACATCTAAAATTCCGTAATGGCGACCCGATTCGGAATCTGTTGTCCTCATTGATTTCTGAGCTTCCTAGCGGCAACAGCGCCACCATTTGTCTGCCATTAAAATTGCACAAAAAAATTCAAAAAAAAAAAAACCTTTGCCTACGTACTAAGTAGGCCACTGCGAATCTTTTTCCCTCTTGAGAGTTTTGTCTAAAATGTCCAGAAGGGGGCGCAACAGCGAACCCGGAAGTGTTTTGACACTTGTGTTATTTTCAAGATTTAGGGTTAGGTAATGGGGGTTCTACCGATAAGACTCAGGAGCCTCTGAGAGTCCAAAACACAAGTATGAGACATCAAAAATTCCGTAATGGCGACCCGATTCGGAATCTGTTGTCCTCATTGATTTCTGAGCTTCCTAGCGGCAACAGCGCCACCATTTGTCTGCCATTGAAATTGCACAAAAAAATTCAAAAAAAAAAAAACTTTTGCCTACGTACTAAGTAGGCCACTGCGAATCTTTTTCCCTCTTGAGAGTTTTGTCTAAAATGTCCAGAAGGGGGCGCAAAGCGAACCCGGAAGTGTTTTGACACTAAGAATGTGTTTTTGGTTGAAATGCTAAACTTAAAATTGAGTACCAGAAGCGAGCCACATATCATCGCGTTCGTCTTATCGATGGCTACGCGTGGACGTGACTAACTTTTATTTCTGACCTTTGTGGGAGGAGCTATCGCACTTTAAAGGCTAACCCTAGGGTTAGGAACCGTGCGACCGTGTGCGGAGAGACACATATCCAAATGTCCGTCTCGACAAGCTATATAACATACTAAAAGATGGGACCGTGTCGACCTTTGTGGGAGGAGCTATCGCACTTTAAAGGCTAACCCTAGGGTTAGGAACCGTGCGACCGTGTGCGGAGAGACACATATCCAAATGTCCGTCTCGACAAGCTATATAACATACTAAAAGATGGGACCGTGTCGACCTTTGTGGGAGGAGCTATCGCACTTTAAAGGCTAACCCTAGGGTTAGGAACCGTGCGACCGTGTGCGGAGAGACACATATCCAAATGTCCGTCTCGACAAGCTATATAACATACTAAAAGATGGGACCGTGTCGACCTTTGTGGGAGGAGCTATCGCACTTTAAAGGGTTAGGGTTAGGGTTAGGGTTAGGCAATGGGGGTTCGCAAGATTACCGGTAATCTTACCGATAAGACCCAGGAGCCTCTGAACGTCCAGGACACAAGTATGAGACATCTAAAATTCCGTAATGGCGACCCGATTCGGAATCTGTTGTCCTCATTGATTTCTGAGCTTCCTAGCGGCAACAGCGCCACCATTTGTCTGCCATTGAAATTGCACAAAAAAATTCAAAAAAAAAAAAACTTTTGCCTACGTACTAAGTAGGCCACTGCGAATCTTTTTCCCTCTTGAGAGTTTTGTCTAAAATGTCCAGAAGGGGGCGCAAAGCGAACCCGGAAGTGTTTTGACACTAAGAATGTGTTTTTGGTTGAAATGCTAAACTTAAAATTGAGTACCAGAAGCGAGCCACATATCATCGCGTTCGTCTTATCGATGGCTACGCGTGGACGTGACTAACTTTTATTTCTGACCTTTGTGGGAGGAGCTATCGCACTTTAAAGGCTAACCCTAGGGTTAGGAACCGTGCGACCGTGTGCGGAGAGACACATATCCAAATGTCCGTCTCGACAAGCTATATAACATACTAAAAGATGGGACCGTGTCGACCTTTGTGGGAGGAGCTATCGCACTTTAAAGGCTAACCCTAGGGTTAGGAACCGTGCGACCGTGTGCGGAGAGACACATATCCAAATGTCCGTCTCGACAAGCTATATAACATACTAAAAGATGGGACCGTGTCGACCTTTGTGGGAGGAGCTATCGCACTTTAAAGGCTAACCCTAGGGTTAGGAACCGTGCGACCGTGTGCGGAGAGACACATATCCAAATGTCCGTCTCGACAAGCTATATAACATACTAAAAGATGGGACCGTGTCGACCTTTGTGGGAGGAGCTATCGCACTTTAAAGGGTTAGGGTTAGGGTTAGGGTTAGGCAATGGGGGTTCGCAAGATTACCGGTAATCTTACCGATAAGACCCAGGAGCCTCTGAACGTCCAGGACACAAGTATGAGACATCTAAAATTCCGTAATGGCGACCCGATTCGGAATCTGTTGTCCTCATTGATTTCTGAGCTTCCTAGCGGCAACAGCGCCACCATTTGTCTGCCATTAAAATTGCACAAAAAAATTCAAAAAAAAAAAAACTTTTGCCTACGTACTAAGTAGGCCACTGCGAATCTTTTTCCCTCTTGAGAGTTTTGTCTAAAATGTCCAGAAGGGGGCGCAACAGCGAACCCGGAAGTGTTTTGACACTTGTGTTATTTTCAAGATTTAGGGTTAGGTAATGGGGGTTCTACCGATAAGACTCAGGAGCCTCTGAGAGTCCAAAACACAAGTATGAGACATCAAAAATTCCGTAATGGCGACCCGATTCGGAATCTGTTGTCCTCATTGATTTCTGAGCTTCCTAGCGGCAACAGCGCCACCATTTGTCTGCCATTGAAATTGCACAAAAAAATTCAAAAAAAAAAAAACTTTTGCCTACGTACTAAGTAGGCCACTGCGAATCTTTTTCCCTCTTGAGAGTTTTGTCTAAAATGTCCAGAAGGGGGCGCAAAGCGAACCCGGAAGTGTTTTGACACTAAGAATGTGTTTTTGGTTGAAATGCTAAACTTAAAATTGAGTACCAGAAGCGAGCCACATATCATCGCGTTCGTCTTATCGATGGCTACGCGTGGACGTGACTAACTTTTATTTCTGACCTTTGTGGGAGGAGCTATCGCACTTTAAAGGCTAACCCTAGGGTTAGGAACCGTGCGACCGTGTGCGGAGAGACACATATCCAAATGTCCGTCTCGACAAGCTATATAACATACTAAAAGATGGGACCGTGTCGACCTTTGTGGGAGGAGCTATCGCACTTTAAAGGCTAACCCTAGGGTTAGGAACCGTGCGACCGTGTGCGGAGAGACACATATCCAAATGTCCGTCTCGACAAGCTATATAACATACTAAAAGATGGGACCGTGTCGACCTTTGTGGGAGGAGCTATCGCACTTTAAAGGCTAACCCTAGGGTTAGGAACCGTGCGACCGTGTGCGGAGAGACACATATCCAAATGTCCGTCTCGACAAGCTATATAACATACTAAAAGATGGGACCGTGTCGACCTTTGTGGGAGGAGCTATCGCACTTTAAAGGGTTAGGGTTAGGGTTAGGGTTAGGCAATGGGGGTTCGCAAGATTACCGGTAATCTTACCGATAAGACCCAGGAGCCTCTGAACGTCCAGGACACAAGTATGAGACATCTAAAATTCCGTAATGGCGACCCGATTCGGAATCTGTTGTCCTCATTGATTTCTGAGCTTCCTAGCGGCAACAGCGCCACCATTTGTCTGCCATTAAAATTGCACAAAAAAATTCAAAAAAAAAAAAACTTTTGCCTACGTACTAAGTAGGCCACTGCGAATCTTTTTCCCTCTTGAGAGTTTTGTCTAAAATGTCCAGAAGGGGGCGCAACAGCGAACCCGGAAGTGTTTTGACACTTGTGTTATTTTCAAGATTTAGGGTTAGGTAATGGGGGTTCTACCGATAAGACCCAGGAGCCTCTGAGAGTCCAAAACACAAGTATGAGACATCAAAAATTCCGTAATGGCGACCCGATTCGGAATCTGTTGTCCTCATTGATTTCTGAGCTTCCTAGCGGCAACAGCGCCACCATTTGTCTGCCATTGAAATTGCACAAAAAAATTCAAAAAAAAAAAAACTTTTGCCTACGTACTAAGTAGGCCACTGCGAATCTTTTTCCCTCTTGAGAGTTTTGTCTAAAATGTCCAGAAGGGGGCGCAAAGCGAACCCGGAAGTGTTTTGACACTAAGAATGTGTTTTTGGTTGAAATGCTAAACTTAAAATTGAGTACCAGAAGCGAGCCACATATCATCGCGTTCGTCTTATCGATGGCTACGCGTGGACGTGACTAACTTTTATTTCTGACCTTTGTGGGAGGAGCTATCGCACTTTAAAGGCTAACCCTAGGGTTAGGAACCGTGCGACCGTGTGCGGAGAGACACATATCCAAATGTCCGTCTCGACAAGCTATATAACATACTAAAAGATGGGACCGTGTCGACCTTTGTGGGAGGAGCTATCGCACTTTAAAGGCTAACCCTAGGGTTAGGAACCGTGCGACCGTGTGCGGAGAGACACATATCCAAATGTCCGTCTCGACAAGCTATATAACATACTAAAAGATGGGACCGTGTCGACCTTTGTGGGAGGAGCTATCGCACTTTAAAGGCTAACCCTAGGGTTAGGAACCGTGCGACCGTGTGCGGAGAGACACATATCCAAATGTCCGTCTCGACAAGCTATATAACATACTAAAAGATGGGACCGTGTCGACCTTTGTGGGAGGAGCTATCGCACTTTAAAGGGTTAGGGTTAGGGTTAGGGTTAGGCAATGGGGGTTCGCAAGATTACCGGTAATCTTACCGATAAGACCCAGGAGCCTCTGAACGTCCAGGACACAAGTATGAGACATCTAAAATTCCGTAATGGCGACCCGATTCGGAATCTGTTGTCCTCATTGATTTCTGAGCTTCCTAGCGGCAACAGCGCCACCATTTGTCTGCCATTAAAATTGCACAAAAAAATTCAAAAAAAAAAAAACTTTTGCCTACGTACTAAGTAGGCCACTGCGAATCTTTTTCCCTCTTGAGAGTTTTGTCTAAAATGTCCAGAAGGGGGCGCAACAGCGAACCCGGAAGTGTTTTGACACTTGTGTTATTTTCAAGATTTAGGGTTAGGTAATGGGGGTTCTACCGATAAGACTCAGGAGCCTCTGAGAGTCCAAAACACAAGTATGAGACATCAAAAATTCCGTAATGGCGACCCGATTCGGAATCTGTTGTCCTCATTGATTTCTGAGCTTCCTAGCGGCAACAGCGCCACCATTTGTCTGCCATTGAAATTGCACAAAAAAATTCAAAAAAAAAAAAACTTTTGCCTACGTACTAAGTAGGCCACTGCGAATCTTTTTCCCTCTTGAGAGTTTTGTCTAAAATGTCCAGAAGGGGGCGCAAAGCGAACCCGGAAGTGTTTTGACACTTGTGTTTTTTTCCAGATTTTTTTTTTTTTTTTTTAGGGTTAGGCTTAGTGTATACAAGTCTGCGGGTTAGGTTTAGGGTGAGGGTTTGAGATAGGTAGTAGTTGTAGTACTAAGACTGGTTAGGGTTAGTGTATACAAGTCTGCGGGTTAGGTTCAGGGTGAGGGTTTGAGATAGGTTGTAGTTGTAGTACTAAGACAAGTCTAAGTCCACATCAAGAAGGTTTTTTTTTTTTTTTTTTTTTTGGTTTAGTTTCTTTTTTTTTTGAATTTTTTTTGATTTTTTTTTGAATTTTTTTTGAATTTTTTTTTCTTTTTTTTTCTTTTTTTCTTTTTTTTTTTTCTTTTTTTTTCTTTTTTTGCATGTTTCAAGTGATTTGGGATCGACTGGTAATAGTCCCCAGTGCACTTATTTTGGTGTCCCCAAGCTCTGGGACTTAGTAAAATTTACCCCAGACCTTAGGAGTGTCGTAGAGCGACGGGACCAATTCCATTAAATCCGGCATGAAAAAGTGATTCAGAAAATGTGTTGTTTGAAAAAAGAAAATAATAATTGAGCTCTAGGGGCTGAAAAAACGTGTCTCTTTTGATTTGGCGGAGAGTTAGCAGTGTCGGAGAGCTACGAAACCACTTCCATCGGATTCGGGACGCTTCAAACATTTAGAAACAGTCTTGTTTGTGAAGACAGCAATTTTTTTGAATATCTTATTGAATTTTAAAGCTGCAAGGCCGCAAAATAAAGCCTAAAATGTCAACGCTTGACCTTTGGGTCTTCGGAGTGTCTTTGAGCGTCGGGAGTTGGCTCCCTAGACTCACTTTTTCCCGCTGAATACAGCCGTGGTGGTCTCGTGTCTCTACGATGTCGGGAAGTGGGTGTAATAGCCACTTAGCCGCCAGAAAACTTCTGTAAAAAACCGAGACCATTTTCCGACTCAGAACGACGAGGCGGACGCGCTGATATGTGTTTCCCAGCACACGGACTTACGGTTCTCTTAATTGGCTAGGGTTAGGGTTAGTTTTCAACGCGCGATAGCTCTTGAACGATACGTCCGTCAGACAAGTAATTGACGTTGGCGTTTCCAGCTTTCCGAGGCCTACGATCTGATATGTCCGCCATTGTCGTGCGACCCCCGTAGCCCCTAACCCTAACCCTAGATAACCCTAGTTTTACCTGATCGAAAGGCTTATAGGGTTACCGATGCTAAGAATGTGTTTTTGGTTGAAATGCTAAACTTAAAATTGAGTACCAGAAGCGAGCCACATATCATCGCGTTCGTCTTATCGATGGCTACGCGTGGACGTGACTAACTTTTATTTCTGACCTTTGTGGGAGGAGCTATCGCACTTTAAAGGCTAACCCTAGGGTTAGGAACCGTGCGACCGTGTGCGGAGAGACACATATCCAAATGTCCGTCTCGACAAGCTATATAACATACTAAAAGATGGGACCGTGTCGACCTTTGTGGGAGGAGCTATCGCACTTTAAAGGCTAACCCTAGGGTTAGGAACCGTGCGACCGTGTGCGGAGAGACACATATCCAAATGTCCGTCTCGACAAGCTATATAACATACTAAAAGATGGGACCGTGTCGACCTTTGTGGGAGGAGCTATCGCACTTTAAAGGCTAACCCTAGGGTTAGGAACCGTGCGACCGTGTGCGGAGAGACACATATCCAAATGTCCGTCTCGACAAGCTATATAACATACTAAAAGATGGGACCGTGTCGACCTTTGTGGGAGGAGCTATCGCACTTTAAAGGGTTAGGGTTAGGGTTAGGGTTAGGCAATGGGGGTTCGCAAGATTACCGGTAATCTTACCGATAAGACCCAGGAGCCTCTGAACGTCCAGGACACAAGTATGAGACATCTAAAATTCCGTAATGGCGACCCGATTCGGAATCTGTTGTCCTCATTGATTTCTGAGCTTCCTAGCGGCAACAGCGCCACCATTTGTCTGCCATTGAAATTGCACAAAAAAATTCAAAAAAAAAAAAACTTTTGCCTACGTACTAAGTAGGCCACTGCGAATCTTTTTCCCTCTTGAGAGTTTTGTCTAAAATGTCCAGAAGGGGGCGCAAAGCGAACCCGGAAGTGTTTTGACACTAAGAATGTGTTTTTGGTTGAAATGCTAAACTTAAAATTGAGTACCAGAAGCGAGCCACATATCATCGCGTTCGTCTTATCGATGGCTACGCGTGGACGTGACTAACTTTTATTTCTGACCTTTGTGGGAGGAGCTATCGCACTTTAAAGGCTAACCCTAGGGTTAGGAACCGTGCGACCGTGTGCGGAGAGACACATATCCAAATGTCCGTCTCGACAAGCTATATAACATACTAAAAGATGGGACCGTGTCGACCTTTGTGGGAGGAGCTATCGCACTTTAAAGGCTAACCCTAGGGTTAGGAACCGTGCGACCGTGTGCGGAGAGACACATATCCAAATGTCCGTCTCGACAAGCTATATAACATACTAAAAGATGGGACCGTGTCGACCTTTGTGGGAGGAGCTATCGCACTTTAAAGGCTAACCCTAGGGTTAGGAACCGTGCGACCGTGTGCGGAGAGACACATATCCAAATGTCCGTCTCGACAAGCTATATAACATACTAAAAGATGGGACCGTGTCGACCTTTGTGGGAGGAGCTATCGCACTTTAAAGGCTAACCCTAGGGTTAGGAACCGTGCGACCGTGTGCGGAGAGACACATATCCAAATGTCCGTCTCGACAAGCTATATAACATACTAAAAGATGGGACCGTGTCGACCTTTGTGGGAGGAGCTATCGCACTTTAAAGGGTTAGGGTTAGGGTTAGGGTTAGGCAATGGGGGTTCGCAAGATTACCGGTAATCTTACCGATAAGACCCAGGAGCCTCTGAACGTCCAGGACACAAGTATGAGACATCTAAAATTCCGTAATGGCGACCCGATTCGGAATCTGTTGTCCTCATTGATTTCTGAGCTTCCTAGCGGCAACAGCGCCACCATTTGTCTGCCATTGAAATTGCACAAAAAAATTCAAAAAAAAAAAAACTTTTGCCTACGTACTAAGTAGGCCACTGCGAATCTTTTTCCCTCTTGAGAGTTTTGTCTAAAATGTCCAGAAGGGGGCGCAAAGCGAACCCGGAAGTGTTTTGACACTAAGAATGTGTTTTTGGTTGAAATGCTAAACTTAAAATTGAGTACCAGAAGCGAGCCACATATCATCGCGTTCGTCTTATCGATGGCTACGCGTGGACGTGACTAACTTTTATTTCTGACCTTTGTGGGAGGAGCTATCGCACTTTAAAGGCTAACCCTAGGGTTAGGAACCGTGCGACCGTGTGCGGAGAGACACATATCCAAATGTCCGTCTCGACAAGCTATATAACATACTAAAAGATGGGACCGTGTCGACCTTTGTGGGAGGAGCTATCGCACTTTAAAGGCTAACCCTAGGGTTAGGAACCGTGCGACCGTGTGCGGAGAGACACATATCCAAATGTCCGTCTCGACAAGCTATATAACATACTAAAAGATGGGACCGTGTCGACCTTTGTGGGAGGAGCTATCGCACTTTAAAGGCTAACCCTAGGGTTAGGAACCGTGCGACCGTGTGCGGAGAGACACATATCCAAATGTCCGTCTCGACAAGCTATATAACATACTAAAAGATGGGACCGTGTCGACCTTTGTGGGAGGAGCTATCGCACTTTAAAGGGTTAGGGTTAGGGTTAGGGTTAGGCAATGGGGGTTCGCAAGATTACCGGTAATCTTACCGATAAGACCCAGGAGCCTCTGAACGTCCAGGACACAAGTATGAGACATCTAAAATTCCGTAATGGCGACCCGATTCGGAATCTGTTGTCCTCATTGATTTCTGAGCTTCCTAGCGGCAACAGCGCCACCATTTGTCTGCCATTAAAATTGCACAAAAAAATTCAAAAAAAAAAAAACCTTTGCCTACGTACTAAGTAGGCCACTGCGAATCTTTTTCCCTCTTGAGAGTTTTGTCTAAAATGTCCAGAAGGGGGCGCAACAGCGAACCCGGAAGTGTTTTGACACTTGTGTTATTTTCAAGATTTAGGGTTAGGTAATGGGGGTTCTACCGATAAGACTCAGGAGCCTCTGAGAGTCCAAAACACAAGTATGAGACATCAAAAATTCCGTAATGGCGACCCGATTCGGAATCTGTTGTCCTCATTGATTTCTGAGCTTCCTAGCGGCAACAGCGCCACCATTTGTCTGCCATTGAAATTGCACAAAAAAATTCAAAAAAAAAAAAACTTTTGCCTACGTACTAAGTAGGCCACTGCGAATCTTTTTCCCTCTTGAGAGTTTTGTCTAAAATGTCCAGAAGGGGGCGCAAAGCGAACCCGGAAGTGTTTTGACACTAAGAATGTGTTTTTGGTTGAAATGCTAAACTTAAAATTGAGTACCAGAAGCGAGCCACATATCATCGCGTTCGTCTTATCGATGGCTACGCGTGGACGTGACTAACTTTTATTTCTGACCTTTGTGGGAGGAGCTATCGCACTTTAAAGGCTAACCCTAGGGTTAGGAACCGTGCGACCGTGTGCGGAGAGACACATATCCAAATGTCCGTCTCGACAAGCTATATAACATACTAAAAGATGGGACCGTGTCGACCTTTGTGGGAGGAGCTATCGCACTTTAAAGGCTAACCCTAGGGTTAGGAACCGTGCGACCGTGTGCGGAGAGACACATATCCAAATGTCCGTCTCGACAAGCTATATAACATACTAAAAGATGGGACCGTGTCGACCTTTGTGGGAGGAGCTATCGCACTTTAAAGGCTAACCCTAGGGTTAGGAACCGTGCGACCGTGTGCGGAGAGACACATATCCAAATGTCCGTCTCGACAAGCTATATAACATACTAAAAGATGGGACCGTGTCGACCTTTGTGGGAGGAGCTATCGCACTTTAAAGGGTTAGGGTTAGGGTTAGGGTTAGGCAATGGGGGTTCGCAAGATTACCGGTAATCTTACCGATAAGACCCAGGAGCCTCTGAACGTCCAGGACACAAGTATGAGACATCTAAAATTCCGTAATGGCGACCCGATTCGGAATCTGTTGTCCTCATTGATTTCTGAGCTTCCTAGCGGCAACAGCGCCACCATTTGTCTGCCATTGAAATTGCACAAAAAAATTCAAAAAAAAAAAAACTTTTGCCTACGTACTAAGTAGGCCACTGCGAATCTTTTTCCCTCTTGAGAGTTTTGTCTAAAATGTCCAGAAGGGGGCGCAAAGCGAACCCGGAAGTGTTTTGACACTAAGAATGTGTTTTTGGTTGAAATGCTAAACTTAAAATTGAGTACCAGAAGCGAGCCACATATCATCGCGTTCGTCTTATCGATGGCTACGCGTGGACGTGACTAACTTTTATTTCTGACCTTTGTGGGAGGAGCTATCGCACTTTAAAGGCTAACCCTAGGGTTAGGAACCGTGCGACCGTGTGCGGAGAGACACATATCCAAATGTCCGTCTCGACAAGCTATATAACATACTAAAAGATGGGACCGTGTCGACCTTTGTGGGAGGAGCTATCGCACTTTAAAGGCTAACCCTAGGGTTAGGAACCGTGCGACCGTGTGCGGAGAGACACATATCCAAATGTCCGTCTCGACAAGCTATATAACATACTAAAAGATGGGACCGTGTCGACCTTTGTGGGAGGAGCTATCGCACTTTAAAGGCTAACCCTAGGGTTAGGAACCGTGCGACCGTGTGCGGAGAGACACATATCCAAATGTCCGTCTCGACAAGCTATATAACATACTAAAAGATGGGACCGTGTCGACCTTTGTGGGAGGAGCTATCGCACTTTAAAGGGTTAGGGTTAGGGTTAGGGTTAGGCAATGGGGGTTCGCAAGATTACCGGTAATCTTACCGATAAGACCCAGGAGCCTCTGAACGTCCAGGACACAAGTATGAGACATCTAAAATTCCGTAATGGCGACCCGATTCGGAATCTGTTGTCCTCATTGATTTCTGAGCTTCCTAGCGGCAACAGCGCCACCATTTGTCTGCCATTAAAATTGCACAAAAAAATTCAAAAAAAAAAAAACCTTTGCCTACGTACTAAGTAGGCCACTGCGAATCTTTTTCCCTCTTGAGAGTTTTGTCTAAAATGTCCAGAAGGGGGCGCAACAGCGAACCCGGAAGTGTTTTGACACTTGTGTTATTTTCAAGATTTAGGGTTAGGTAATGGGGGTTCTACCGATAAGACTCAGGAGCCTCTGAGAGTCCAAAACACAAGTATGAGACATCAAAAATTCCGTAATGGCGACCCGATTCGGAATCTGTTGTCCTCATTGATTTCTGAGCTTCCTAGCGGCAACAGCGCCACCATTTGTCTGCCATTGAAATTGCACAAAAAAATTCAAAAAAAAAAAAACTTTTGCCTACGTACTAAGTAGGCCACTGCGAATCTTTTTCCCTCTTGAGAGTTTTGTCTAAAATGTCCAGAAGGGGGCGCAAAGCGAACCCGGAAGTGTTTTGACACTAAGAATGTGTTTTTGGTTGAAATGCTAAACTTAAAATTGAGTACCAGAAGCGAGCCACATATCATCGCGTTCGTCTTATCGATGGCTACGCGTGGACGTGACTAACTTTTATTTCTGACCTTTGTGGGAGGAGCTATCGCACTTTAAAGGCTAACCCTAGGGTTAGGAACCGTGCGACCGTGTGCGGAGAGACACATATCCAAATGTCCGTCTCGACAAGCTATATAACATACTAAAAGATGGGACCGTGTCGACCTTTGTGGGAGGAGCTATCGCACTTTAAAGGCTAACCCTAGGGTTAGGAACCGTGCGACCGTGTGCGGAGAGACACATATCCAAATGTCCGTCTCGACAAGCTATATAACATACTAAAAGATGGGACCGTGTCGACCTTTGTGGGAGGAGCTATCGCACTTTAAAGGCTAACCCTAGGGTTAGGAACCGTGCGACCGTGTGCGGAGAGACACATATCCAAATGTCCGTCTCGACAAGCTATATAACATACTAAAAGATGGGACCGTGTCGACCTTTGTGGGAGGAGCTATCGCACTTTAAAGGGTTAGGGTTAGGGTTAGGGTTAGGCAATGGGGGTTCGCAAGATTACCGGTAATCTTACCGATAAGACCCAGGAGCCTCTGAACGTCCAGGACACAAGTATGAGACATCTAAAATTCCGTAATGGCGACCCGATTCGGAATCTGTTGTCCTCATTGATTTCTGAGCTTCCTAGCGGCAACAGCGCCACCATTTGTCTGCCATTGAAATTGCACAAAAAAATTCAAAAAAAAAAAAACTTTTGCCTACGTACTAAGTAGGCCACTGCGAATCTTTTTCCCTCTTGAGAGTTTTGTCTAAAATGTCCAGAAGGGGGCGCAAAGCGAACCCGGAAGTGTTTTGACACTAAGAATGTGTTTTTGGTTGAAATGCTAAACTTAAAATTGAGTACCAGAAGCGAGCCACATATCATCGCGTTCGTCTTATCGATGGCTACGCGTGGACGTGACTAACTTTTATTTCTGACCTTTGTGGGAGGAGCTATCGCACTTTAAAGGCTAACCCTAGGGTTAGGAACCGTGCGACCGTGTGCGGAGAGACACATATCCAAATGTCCGTCTCGACAAGCTATATAACATACTAAAAGATGGGACCGTGTCGACCTTTGTGGGAGGAGCTATCGCACTTTAAAGGCTAACCCTAGGGTTAGGAACCGTGCGACCGTGTGCGGAGAGACACATATCCAAATGTCCGTCTCGACAAGCTATATAACATACTAAAAGATGGGACCGTGTCGACCTTTGTGGGAGGAGCTATCGCACTTTAAAGGCTAACCCTAGGGTTAGGAACCGTGCGACCGTGTGCGGAGAGACACATATCCAAATGTCCGTCTCGACAAGCTATATAACATACTAAAAGATGGGACCGTGTCGACCTTTGTGGGAGGAGCTATCGCACTTTAAAGGGTTAGGGTTAGGGTTAGGGTTAGGCAATGGGGGTTCGCAAGATTACCGGTAATCTTACCGATAAGACCCAGGAGCCTCTGAACGTCCAGGACACAAGTATGAGACATCTAAAATTCCGTAATGGCGACCCGATTCGGAATCTGTTGTCCTCATTGATTTCTGAGCTTCCTAGCGGCAACAGCGCCACCATTTGTCTGCCATTAAAATTGCACAAAAAAATTCAAAAAAAAAAAAACCTTTGCCTACGTACTAAGTAGGCCACTGCGAATCTTTTTCCCTCTTGAGAGTTTTGTCTAAAATGTCCAGAAGGGGGCGCAACAGCGAACCCGGAAGTGTTTTGACACTTGTGTTATTTTCAAGATTTAGGGTTAGGTAATGGGGGTTCTACCGATAAGACTCAGGAGCCTCTGAGAGTCCAAAACACAAGTATGAGACATCAAAAATTCCGTAATGGCGACCCGATTCGGAATCTGTTGTCCTCATTGATTTCTGAGCTTCCTAGCGGCAACAGCGCCACCATTTGTCTGCCATTGAAATTGCACAAAAAAATTCAAAAAAAAAAAAACTTTTGCCTACGTACTAAGTAGGCCACTGCGAATCTTTTTCCCTCTTGAGAGTTTTGTCTAAAATGTCCAGAAGGGGGCGCAAAGCGAACCCGGAAGTGTTTTGACACTAAGAATGTGTTTTTGGTTGAAATGCTAAACTTAAAATTGAGTACCAGAAGCGAGCCACATATCATCGCGTTCGTCTTATCGATGGCTACGCGTGGACGTGACTAACTTTTATTTCTGACCTTTGTGGGAGGAGCTATCGCACTTTAAAGGCTAACCCTAGGGTTAGGAACCGTGCGACCGTGTGCGGAGAGACACATATCCAAATGTCCGTCTCGACAAGCTATATAACATACTAAAAGATGGGACCGTGTCGACCTTTGTGGGAGGAGCTATCGCACTTTAAAGGCTAACCCTAGGGTTAGGAACCGTGCGACCGTGTGCGGAGAGACACATATCCAAATGTCCGTCTCGACAAGCTATATAACATACTAAAAGATGGGACCGTGTCGACCTTTGTGGGAGGAGCTATCGCACTTTAAAGGCTAACCCTAGGGTTAGGAACCGTGCGACCGTGTGCGGAGAGACACATATCCAAATGTCCGTCTCGACAAGCTATATAACATACTAAAAGATGGGACCGTGTCGACCTTTGTGGGAGGAGCTATCGCACTTTAAAGGGTTAGGGTTAGGGTTAGGGTTAGGCAATGGGGGTTCGCAAGATTACCGGTAATCTTACCGATAAGACCCAGGAGCCTCTGAACGTCCAGGACACAAGTATGAGACATCTAAAATTCCGTAATGGCGACCCGATTCGGAATCTGTTGTCCTCATTGATTTCTGAGCTTCCTAGCGGCAACAGCGCCACCATTTGTCTGCCATTGAAATTGCACAAAAAAATTCAAAAAAAAAAAAACTTTTGCCTACGTACTAAGTAGGCCACTGCGAATCTTTTTCCCTCTTGAGAGTTTTGTCTAAAATGTCCAGAAGGGGGCGCAAAGCGAACCCGGAAGTGTTTTGACACTAAGAATGTGTTTTTGGTTGAAATGCTAAACTTAAAATTGAGTACCAGAAGCGAGCCACATATCATCGCGTTCGTCTTATCGATGGCTACGCGTGGACGTGACTAACTTTTATTTCTGACCTTTGTGGGAGGAGCTATCGCACTTTAAAGGCTAACCCTAGGGTTAGGAACCGTGCGACCGTGTGCGGAGAGACACATATCCAAATGTCCGTCTCGACAAGCTATATAACATACTAAAAGATGGGACCGTGTCGACCTTTGTGGGAGGAGCTATCGCACTTTAAAGGCTAACCCTAGGGTTAGGAACCGTGCGACCGTGTGCGGAGAGACACATATCCAAATGTCCGTCTCGACAAGCTATATAACATACTAAAAGATGGGACCGTGTCGACCTTTGTGGGAGGAGCTATCGCACTTTAAAGGCTAACCCTAGGGTTAGGAACCGTGCGACCGTGTGCGGAGAGACACATATCCAAATGTCCGTCTCGACAAGCTATATAACATACTAAAAGATGGGACCGTGTCGACCTTTGTGGGAGGAGCTATCGCACTTTAAAGGGTTAGGGTTAGGGTTAGGGTTAGGCAATGGGGGTTCGCAAGATTACCGGTAATCTTACCGATAAGACCCAGGAGCCTCTGAACGTCCAGGACACAAGTATGAGACATCTAAAATTCCGTAATGGCGACCCGATTCGGAATCTGTTGTCCTCATTGATTTCTGAGCTTCCTAGCGGCAACAGCGCCACCATTTGTCTGCCATTAAAATTGCACAAAAAAATTCAAAAAAAAAAAAACCTTTGCCTACGTACTAAGTAGGCCACTGCGAATCTTTTTCCCTCTTGAGAGTTTTGTCTAAAATGTCCAGAAGGGGGCGCAACAGCGAACCCGGAAGTGTTTTGACACTTGTGTTATTTTCAAGATTTAGGGTTAGGTAATGGGGGTTCTACCGATAAGACTCAGGAGCCTCTGAGAGTCCAAAACACAAGTATGAGACATCAAAAATTCCGTAATGGCGACCCGATTCGGAATCTGTTGTCCTCATTGATTTCTGAGCTTCCTAGCGGCAACAGCGCCACCATTTGTCTGCCATTGAAATTGCACAAAAAAATTCAAAAAAAAAAAAACTTTTGCCTACGTACTAAGTAGGCCACTGCGAATCTTTTTCCCTCTTGAGAGTTTTGTCTAAAATGTCCAGAAGGGGGCGCAAAGCGAACCCGGAAGTGTTTTGACACTAAGAATGTGTTTTTGGTTGAAATGCTAAACTTAAAATTGAGTACCAGAAGCGAGCCACATATCATCGCGTTCGTCTTATCGATGGCTACGCGTGGACGTGACTAACTTTTATTTCTGACCTTTGTGGGAGGAGCTATCGCACTTTAAAGGCTAACCCTAGGGTTAGGAACCGTGCGACCGTGTGCGGAGAGACACATATCCAAATGTCCGTCTCGACAAGCTATATAACATACTAAAAGATGGGACCGTGTCGACCTTTGTGGGAGGAGCTATCGCACTTTAAAGGCTAACCCTAGGGTTAGGAACCGTGCGACCGTGTGCGGAGAGACACATATCCAAATGTCCGTCTCGACAAGCTATATAACATACTAAAAGATGGGACCGTGTCGACCTTTGTGGGAGGAGCTATCGCACTTTAAAGGCTAACCCTAGGGTTAGGAACCGTGCGACCGTGTGCGGAGAGACACATATCCAAATGTCCGTCTCGACAAGCTATATAACATACTAAAAGATGGGACCGTGTCGACCTTTGTGGGAGGAGCTATCGCACTTTAAAGGGTTAGGGTTAGGGTTAGGGTTAGGCAATGGGGGTTCGCAAGATTACCGGTAATCTTACCGATAAGACCCAGGAGCCTCTGAACGTCCAGGACACAAGTATGAGACATCTAAAATTCCGTAATGGCGACCCGATTCGGAATCTGTTGTCCTCATTGATTTCTGAGCTTCCTAGCGGCAACAGCGCCACCATTTGTCTGCCATTGAAATTGCACAAAAAAATTCAAAAAAAAAAAAACTTTTGCCTACGTACTAAGTAGGCCACTGCGAATCTTTTTCCCTCTTGAGAGTTTTGTCTAAAATGTCCAGAAGGGGGCGCAAAGCGAACCCGGAAGTGTTTTGACACTAAGAATGTGTTTTTGGTTGAAATGCTAAACTTAAAATTGAGTACCAGAAGCGAGCCACATATCATCGCGTTCGTCTTATCGATGGCTACGCGTGGACGTGACTAACTTTTATTTCTGACCTTTGTGGGAGGAGCTATCGCACTTTAAAGGCTAACCCTAGGGTTAGGAACCGTGCGACCGTGTGCGGAGAGACACATATCCAAATGTCCGTCTCGACAAGCTATATAACATACTAAAAGATGGGACCGTGTCGACCTTTGTGGGAGGAGCTATCGCACTTTAAAGGCTAACCCTAGGGTTAGGAACCGTGCGACCGTGTGCGGAGAGACACATATCCAAATGTCCGTCTCGACAAGCTATATAACATACTAAAAGATGGGACCGTGTCGACCTTTGTGGGAGGAGCTATCGCACTTTAAAGGCTAACCCTAGGGTTAGGAACCGTGCGACCGTGTGCGGAGAGACACATATCCAAATGTCCGTCTCGACAAGCTATATAACATACTAAAAGATGGGACCGTGTCGACCTTTGTGGGAGGAGCTATCGCACTTTAAAGGGTTAGGGTTAGGGTTAGGGTTAGGCAATGGGGGTTCGCAAGATTACCGGTAATCTTACCGATAAGACCCAGGAGCCTCTGAACGTCCAGGACACAAGTATGAGACATCTAAAATTCCGTAATGGCGACCCGATTCGGAATCTGTTGTCCTCATTGATTTCTGAGCTTCCTAGCGGCAACAGCGCCACCATTTGTCTGCCATTAAAATTGCACAAAAAAATTCAAAAAAAAAAAAACTTTTGCCTACGTACTAAGTAGGCCACTGCGAATCTTTTTCCCTCTTGAGAGTTTTGTCTAAAATGTCCAGAAGGGGGCGCAACAGCGAACCCGGAAGTGTTTTGACACTTGTGTTATTTTCAAGATTTAGGGTTAGGTAATGGGGGTTCTACCGATAAGACTCAGGAGCCTCTGAGAGTCCAAAACACAAGTATGAGACATCAAAAATTCCGTAATGGCGACCCGATTCGGAATCTGTTGTCCTCATTGATTTCTGAGCTTCCTAGCGGCAACAGCGCCACCATTTGTCTGCCATTAAAATTGCACAAAAAAATTCAAAAAAAAAAAAACTTTTGCCTACGTACTAAGTAGGCCACTGCGAATCTTTTTCCCTCTTGAGAGTTTTGTCTAAAATGTCCAGAAGGGGGCGCAACAGCGAACCCGGAAGTGTTTTTGACACTTGTGTTATTTTCAAGATTTAGGGTTAGGTAATGGGGGTTCTACCGATAAGACTCAGGAGCCTCTGAGAGTCCAAAACACAAGTATGAGACATCAAAAATTCCGTAATGGCGACCCGATTCGGAATCTGTTGTCCTCATTGATTTCTGAGCTTCCTAGCGGCAACAGCGCCACCATTTGTCTGCCATTGAAATTGCACAAAAAAATTCAAAAAAAAAAAAACTTTTGCCTACGTACTAAGTAGGCCACTGCGAATCTTTTTCCCTCTTGAGAGTTTTGTCTAAAATGTCCAGAAGGGGGCGCAAAGCGAACCCGGAAGTGTTTTGACACTAAGAATGTGTTTTTGGTTGAAATGCTAAACTTAAAATTGAGTACCAGAAGCGAGCCACATATCATCGCGTTCGTCTTATCGATGGCTACGCGTGGACGTGACTAACTTTTATTTCTGACCTTTGTGGGAGGAGCTATCGCACTTTAAAGGCTAACCCTAGGGTTAGGAACCGTGCGACCGTGTGCGGAGAGACACATATCCAAATGTCCGTCTCGACAAGCTATATAACATACTAAAAGATGGGACCGTGTCGACCTTTGTGGGAGGAGCTATCGCACTTTAAAGGCTAACCCTAGGGTTAGGAACCGTGCGACCGTGTGCGGAGAGACACATATCCAAATGTCCGTCTCGACAAGCTATATAACATACTAAAAGATGGGACCGTGTCGACCTTTGTGGGAGGAGCTATCGCACTTTAAAGGCTAACCCTAGGGTTAGGAACCGTGCGACCGTGTGCGGAGAGACACATATCCAAATGTCCGTCTCGACAAGCTATATAACATACTAAAAGATGGGACCGTGTCGACCTTTGTGGGAGGAGCTATCGCACTTTAAAGGGTTAGGGTTAGGGTTAGGGTTAGGCAATGGGGGTTCGCAAGATTACCGGTAATCTTACCGATAAGACCCAGGAGCCTCTGAACGTCCAGGACACAAGTATGAGACATCTAAAATTCCGTAATGGCGACCCGATTCGGAATCTGTTGTCCTCATTGATTTCTGAGCTTCCTAGCGGCAACAGCGCCACCATTTGTCTGCCATTGAAATTGCACAAAAAAATTCAAAAAAAAAAAAACTTTTGCCTACGTACTAAGTAGGCCACTGCGAATCTTTTTCCCTCTTGAGAGTTTTGTCTAAAATGTCCAGAAGGGGGCGCAAAGCGAACCCGGAAGTGTTTTGACACTAAGAATGTGTTTTTGGTTGAAATGCTAAACTTAAAATTGAGTACCAGAAGCGAGCCACATATCATCGCGTTCGTCTTATCGATGGCTACGCGTGGACGTGACTAACTTTTATTTCTGACCTTTGTGGGAGGAGAGCTATCGCACTTTAAAGGCTAACCCTAGGGTTAGGAACCGTGCGACCGTGTGCGGAGAGACACATATCCAAATGTCCGTCTCGACAAGCTATATAACATACTAAAAGATGGGACCGTGTCGACCTTTGTGGGAGGAGCTATCGCACTTTAAAGGCTAACCCTAGGGTTAGGAACCGTAGCGACCGTGTGCGGAGAGACACATATCCAAATGTCCGTCTCGACAAGCTATATAACATACTAAAAGATGGGACCGTGTCGACCTTTGTGGGAGGAGCTATCGCACTTTAAAGGCTAACCCTAGGGTTAGGAACCGTGCGACCGTGTGCGGAGAGACACATATCCAAATGTCCGTCTCGACAAGCTATATAACATACTAAAAGATGGGACCGTGTCCGACCTTTGTGGGAGGAGCTATCGCACTTTAAAGGGTTAGGGTTAGGGTTAGGGTTAGGCAATGGGGGTTCGCAAGATTACCGGTAATCTTACCGATAAGACCCAGGAGCCTCTGAACGTCCAGGACACAAGTATGAGACATCTAAAATTCCGTAATGGCGACCCGATTCGGAATCTGTTGTCCTCATTGATTTCTGAGCTTCCTAGCGGCAACAGCGCCACCATTTGTCTGCCATTAAAATTGCACAAAAAAATTCAAAAAAAAAAAAACTTTTGCCTACGTACTAAGTAGGCCACTGCGAATCTTTTTCCCTCTTGAGAGTTTTGTCTAAAATGTCCAGAAGGGGGCGCAACAGCGAACCCGGAAGTGTTTTGACACTTGTGTTATTTTCAAGATTTAGGGTTAGGTAATGGGGGTTCTACCGATAAGACTCAGGAGCCTCTGAGAGTCCAAAACACAAGTATGAGACATCAAAAATTCCGTAATGGCGACCCGATTCGGAATCTGTTGTCCTCATTGATTTCTGAGCTTCCTAGCGGCAACAGCGCCACCATTTGTCTGCCATTAAAATTGCACAAAAAAATTCAAAAAAAAAAAAAACTTTTGCCTACGTACTAAGTAGGCCACTGCGAATCTTTTTCCCTCTTGAGAGTTTTGTCTAAAATGTCCAGAAGGGGGCGCAACAGCGAACCCGGAAGTGTTTTGACACTTGTGTTATTTTCAAGATTTAGGGTTAGGTAATGGGGGTTCCTACCGATAAGACTCAGGAGCCTCTGAGAGTCCAAAACACAAGTATGAGACATCAAAAATTCCGTAATGGCGACCCGATTCGGAATCTGTTGTCCTCATTGATTTCTGAGCTTCCTAGCGGCAACAGCGCCACCATTTGTCTGCCATTGAAATTGCACAAAAAAATTCAAAAAAAAAAAAACTTTTGCCTACGTACTAAGTAGGCCACTGCGAATCTTTTTCCCTCTTGAGAGTTTTGTCTAAAATGTCCAGAAGGGGGCGCAAAGCGAACCCGGAAGTGTTTTGACACTAAGAATGTGTTTTTGGTGAAATGCTAAACTTAAAATTGAGTACCAGAAGCGAGCCACATATCATCGCGTTCGTCTTATCGATGGCTACGCGTGGACGTGACTAACTTTTATTTCTGACCTTTGTGGGAGGAGCTATCGCACTTTAAAGGCTAACCCTAGGGTTAGGAACCGTGCGACCGTGTGCGAGAGACACATATCCAAATGTCCGTCTCGACAAGCTATATAACATACTAAAAGATGGGACCGTGTCGACCTTTGTGGGAGGAGCTATCGCACTTTAAAGGCTAACCCTAGGGTTAGGAACCGTGCGACCGTTGTGCGGAGAGACACATATCCAAATGTCCGTCTCGACAAGCTATATAACATACTAAAAGATGGGACCGTGTCGACCTTTGTGGGAGGAGCTATCGCACTTTAAAGGCTAACCCTAGGGTTAGGAACCGTGCGACCGTGTGCGGAGAGACACATATCCAAATGTCCGTCTCGACAAGCTATATAACATACTAAAAGATGGGACCGTGTCGACCTTTGTGGGAGGAGCTATCGCACTTAAAGGCTAACCCTAGGGTTAGGAACCGTGCGACCGTGTGCGGAGAGACACATATCCAAATGTCCGTCTCGACAAGCTATATAACATACTAAAAGATGGGACCGTGTCGACCTTTGTGGGAGGAGCTATCGCACTTTAAAGGGTTAGGGTTAGGGTTAGGGTTAGGCAATGGGGGTTCGCAAGATTACCGGTAATCTTACCGATAAGACCCAGGAGCCTCTGAACGTCCAGGACACAAGTATGAGACATCTAAAATTCCGTAATGGCGACCCGATTCGGAATCTGTTTGTCCTCATTGATTTCTGAGCTTCCTAGCGGCAACAGCGCCACCATTTGTCTGCCATTAAAATTGCACAAAAAAATTCAAAAAAAAAAAAACTTTTGCCTACGTACTAAGTAGGCCACTGCGAATCTTTTTCCCTCTTGAGAGTTTTGTCTAAAATGTCCAGAAGGGGGCGCAACAGCGAACCCGGAAGTGTTTTGACACTTGTGTTATTTTCAAGATTTAGGGTTAGGTAATGGGGGTTCTACCGATAAGACTCAGGAGCCTCTGAGAGTCCAAAACACAAGTATGAGACATCAAAAATTCCGTAATGGCGACCCGATTCGGAATCTGTTGTCCTCATTGATTTCTGAGCTTCCTAGCGGCAACAGCGCCACCATTTGTCTGCCATTGAAATTGCACAAAAAAATTCAAAAAAAAAAAAACTTTTGCCTACGTACTAAGTAGGCCACTGCGAATCTTTTTCCCTCTTGAGAGTTTTGTCTAAAATGTCCAGAAGGGGGCGCAAAGCGAACCCGGAAGTGTTTTGACACTAGAATGTGTTTTTGGTTGAAATGCTAAACTTAAAATTGAGTACCAGAAGCGAGCCACATATCATCGCGTTCGTCTTATCGATGGCTACGCGTGGACGTGACTAACTTTTATTTCTGACCTTTGTGGGAGGAGCTATCGCACTTAAAGGCTAACCCTAGGGTTAGGAACCGTGCGACCGTGTGCGGAGAGACACATATCCAAATGTCCGTCTCGACAAGCTATATAACATACTAAAAGATGGGACCGTGTCGACCTTTGTGGGAGGAGCTATCGCACTTTAAAGGCTAACCCTAGGGTTAGGAACCGTGCGACCGTGTGCGGAGAGACACATATCCAAATGTCCGTCTCGACAAGCTATATAACATACTAAAAGATGGGACCGTGTCGACCTTTGTGGGAGGAGCTATCGCACTTTAAAGGCTAACCCTAGGGTTAGGAACCGTGCGACCGTGTGCGGAGAGACACATATCCAAATGTCCGTCTCGACAAGCTATATAACATACTAAAAGATGGGACCGTGTCGACCTTTGTGGGAGGAGCTATCGCACTTTAAAGGGTTAGGGTTAGGGTTAGGGTTAGGCAATGGGGGTTCGCAAGATTACCGGTAATCTTACCGATTAAGACCCAGGAGCCTCTGAACGTCCAGGACACAAGTATGAGACATCTAAAATTCCGTAATGGCGACCCGATTCGGAATTCTGTTGTCCTCATTGATTTCTGAGCTTCCTAGCGGCAACAGCGCCACCATTTGTCTGCCATTAAAATTGCACAAAAAAATTCAAAAAAAAAAAAACTTTTGCCTACGTACTAAGTAGGCCACTGGCGAATCTTTTTCCCTCTTGAGAGTTTTGTCTAAAATGTCCAGAAGGGGGCGCAACAGCGAACCCGGAAGTGTTTTGACACTTGTGTTATTTTCAAGATTTAGGGTTAGGTAATGGGGGTTCTACCGATAAGACTCAGGAGCCTCTGAGAGTCCAAAACACAAGTATGAGACATCAAAAATTCCGTAATGGCGACCCGATTCGGAATCTGTTGTCCTCATTGATTTCTGAGCTTCCTAGCGGCAACAGCGCCACCATTTGTCTGCCATTGAAATTGCACAAAAAATTCAAAAAAAAAAAAAACTTTTGCCTACGTACTAAGTAGGCCACTGCGAATCTTTTTCCCTCTTGAGAGTTTTGTCTAAAATGTCCAGAAGGGGGCGCAAAGCGAACCCGGAAGTGTTTTGACACTAAGAATGTGTTTTTGGTTGAAATGCTAAACTTAAAATTGAGTACCAGAAGCGAGCACATATCATCGCGTTCGTCTTATCGATGGCTACGCGTGGACGTGACTAACTTTTATTTCTGTACCTTTGTGGGAGGAGCTATCGCACTTTAAAGGCTAACCCTAGGGTTAGGAACCGTGCGACCGTGTGCGAGAGACACATATCCAAATGTCCGTCTCGACAAGCTATATAACATACTAAAGATGGGACCGTGTCGACCTTTGTGGGAGGAGCTATCGCACTTTAAAGGCTAACCCTAGGGTTAGGAACCGTGCGACCGTGTGCGGAGAGACACATATCCAAATGTCCGTCTCGACAAGCTATATAACATACTAAAAGATGGGACCGTGTCGACCTTTGTGGGAGGAGCTATCGCACTTTAAAGGCTAACCCTAGGGTTAGGAACGCGTGCGACCGTGTGCGGAGAGACAATATCCAAATGTCCGTCTCGACAAGCTATATAACATACTAAAAGATGGACCGTGTCGACCTTTGTGGAGGAGCTATCGCACTTTAAAGGGTTAGGGTTAGGGTTAGGGTTAGGCAATGGGGGTGTCGCAAGATTACCGGTAATCTTACCGATAAGACCCAGGAGCCTCTGAACGTCCAGGACACAAGTATGAGACATCTAAAATTCCGTAATGGCGACCCGATTCGGAATCTGTTGTCCTCATTGATTTCTGAGCTTCCTAGCGGCAACAGCGCCACCATTTGTCTGCCATTGAAATTGCACAAAAAAATTCAAAAAAAAAAAAACTTTTGCCTACGTACTAAGTAGGCCACTGCGAATCTTTTTCCCTCTTGAGAGTTTTGTCTAAAATGTCCAGAAGGGGCGCAAAGCGAACCCGGAAGTGTTTTGACACTAAGAATGTGTTTTTGGTTGAAATGCTAAACTTAAAATTGAGTACCAGAAGCGAGCCACATATCATCGCGTTCGTCTTATCGATGGCTACGCGTGGACGTGACTAACTTTTATTTCTGACCTTTGTGGGAGGAGCTATCGCACTTTAAAGGCTAACCCTAGGGTTAGGAACCGTTGCGACCGTGTGCGGAGAGACACATATCCAAATGTCCGTCTCGACAAGCTATATAACATACTAAAAGATGGGACCGTGTCGACCTTTGTGGGAGGAGCTATCGCACTTTAAAGGCTAACCCTAGGGTTAGGAACCGTGCGACCGTGTGCGGAGAGACACATATCCAAATGTCCGTCTCGACAAGCTATATAACATACTAAAAGATGGGACCGTGTCGACCTTTGTGGGAGGAGCTATCGCACTTTAAAGGCTAACCCTAGGGTTAGGAACCGTGCGACCGTGTGCGGAGAGACACATATCCAAATGTCCGTCTCGACAAGCTATATAACATACTAAAAGATGGGACCGTGTCGACCTTTGTGGGAGGAGCTATCGCACTTTAAAGGGTTAGGGTTAGGGTTAGGGTTAGGCAATGGGGGTTCGCAAGATTACCGGTAATCTTACCGATAAGACCAGGAGCCTCTGAACGTCCAGGACACAAGTATGAGACATCTAAAATTCCGTAATGGCGACCCGATTCGGAAATCTGTTTGTCCTCATTGATTTCTGAGCTTCCTAGCGGCAACAGCGCCACCATTTGTCTGCCATTAAAATGCACAAAAAAATTCAAAAAAAAAAACTTTTGCCTACGTACTAAGTAGGCCACTGCGAATCTTTTTTCCCTCTTGAGAGTTTTGTCTAAAATGTCCAGAAGGGGCGCAACAGCGAACCCGGAAGTGTTTTGACACTTGTGTTATTTTCAAGATTTAGGGTTAGGTAATGGGGGTTCTACCGATAAGACTCAGGAGCCTCTGAGAGTCCAAAACACAAGTATGAGACATCAAAAATTCCGTAATGGCGACCCGATTCGGAATCTGTTGTCCTCATTGATTTCTGAGCTTCCTAGCGGCAACAGCGCCACCATTTGTCTGCCATTAAAATTGCACAAAAAAATTCAAAAAAAAAAAAACTTTTGCCTACGTACTAAGTAGGCCACTGCGAATCTTTTTCCCTCTTGAGAGTTTTGTCTAAAATGTCCAGAAGGGGGCGCAACAGCGAACCCGGAAGTGTTTTGACACTTGTGTTATTTTCAAGATTTAGGGTTAGGTAATGGGGGTTCTACCGATAAGACTCAGGAGCCTCTGAGAGTCCAAAACACAAGTATGAGACATCAAAATTCCGTAATGGCGACCGATTCGGAATCTGTTGTCCTCATTGATTTCTGAGCTTCCTAGCGGCAACAGCGCCACCATTTGTCTGCCATTGAAATTGCACAAAAAAATTCAAAAAAAAAAAAACTTTTGCCTACGTACTAAGTAGGCCACTGCGAATCTTTTTCCCTCTTGAGAGTTTTTGTCTAAAATGTCCAGAAGGGGGCGCAAAGCGAACCCGGAAGTGTTTTGACACTAAGAATGTGTTTTTGGTTGAAATGCTAAACTTAAAATTGAGTACCAGAAGCGAGCCACATATCATCGCGTTCGTCTTATCGATGGCTACGCGTGGACGTGACTAACTTTTATTTCTGACCTTTGTGGGAGGAGCTATCGCACTTAAAGGCTAACCCTAGGGTTAGGAACCGTGCGACCGTGTGCGGAGAGACACATATCCAAATGTCCGTCTCGACAAGCTATATAACATACTAAAAGATGGGACCGTGTCGACCTTTGTGGGAGAGCTATCGCACTTTAAAGGCTAACCCTAGGGTTAGGAACCGTGCGACCGTGTGCGGAGAGACACATATCCAAATGTCCGTCTCGACAAGCTATATAACATACTAAAAGATGGGACCGTGTCGACCTTTGTGGGAGGAGCTATCGCACTTTAAAGGCTAACCCTAGGGTTAGGAACCGTGCGACCGTGTGCGGAGAGACACATATCCAAATGTCCGTCTCGACAAGCTATATAACATACTAAAAGATGGGACCGTGTCGACCTTTGTGGGAGGAGCTATCGCACTTTAAAGGCTAACCCTAGGGTTAGGAACCGTGCGACCGTGTGCGGAGAGACACATATCCAAATGTCCGTCTCGACAAGCTATATAACATACTAAAAGATGGGACCGTGTCGACCTTTGTGGGAGGAGCTATCGCACTTTAAAGGGTTAGGGTTAGGGTTAGGGTTAGGCAATGGGGGTTCGCAAGATTACCGGTAATCTTACCGATAAGACCCAGGAGCCTCTGAACGTCCAGGACACAAAGTATGAGACATCTAAAATTCCGTAATGGCGACCCGATTCGGAATCTGTTGTCCTCATTGATTTCTGAGCTTCCTAGCGGCAACAGCGCCACCATTTGTCTGCCATTAAAATTGCACAAAAAAATTCAAAAAAAAAAAAACTTTTGCCTACGTACTAAGTAGGCCACTGCGAATCTTTTTCCCTCTTGAGAGTTTTGTCTAAAATGTCCAGAAGGGGGGCGCAACAGCGAACCCGGAAGTGTTTTGACACTTGTGTTATTTTCAAGATTTAGGGTTAGGTAATGGGGTTCTACCGATAAGACTCAGGAGCCTCTGAGAGTCCAAAACACAAGTATGAGACATCAAAAATTCCGTAATGGCGACCCGATTCGGAATCTGTTGTCCTCATTGATTTCTGAGCTTCCTAGCGGCAACAGCGCCACCATTTGTCTGCCATTGAAATTGCACAAAAAAATTCAAAAAAAAAAAAACTTTTGCCTACGTACTAAGTAGGCCACTGCGAATCTTTTTCCCTCTTGAGAGTTTTGTCTAAAATGTCCAGAAGGGGGCGCAAAGCGAACCCGGAAGTGTTTTGACACTAAGAATGTGTTTTTGGTTGAAATGCTAAACTTAAAATTGAGTACCAGAAGCGAGCCACATATCATCGCGTTCGTCTTATCGATGGCTACGCGTGGACGTGACTAACTTTTATTTCTGACCTTTGTGGGAGGAGCTATCGCACTTTAAAGGCTAACCCTAGGGTTAGGAACCGTGCGACCGTTGTGCGGAGAGACACATATCCAAATGTCCGTCTCGACAAGCTATATAACATACTAAAAGATGG